>NW_024349519.1:3376903-3675319 GCF_902729225.1 Pteropus medius | reverse complement strand
GCAAGATATGTAGCACTATGGTTACTATATTTCTGTTTTTGTGTTAAAAATCTATATATTTGTAGCTATATCTATATTTATATGTCTATATAAATAGGGAAATTTGAACACTAGGTATTCGATGTTATTTAAGAGTTATTTATTTAGAATATTTGGAGTGCGGTAATAGTTTTTAAAACTGTTACCTTTTAGAGATAAATATAAAAGTATTTACTAATGAAATGTTATTATGTCTTAGATTTGCTTATAAATAATCTAGTGAGGGGTGGAACAAAATGGGTGGGAGTGTGGATGAAACATGGTTGACTATAAATTGAAAACAGTTGAAGTTGGATGATAGGTACATATTGGCTTATTATAATATTCTACTTCAAGTTTGAAATTTTTATAATAAAGATTAGAGTATATTAAAATATATTTAAAATACATTTACATATATGTTTAAAATATATTAAAATATGTTTAAAATATATTTACATATATGTTTCTATGCGTAGGAGAATACATATAGAACTGTTAACCATGGGTATCTCTGGAGTGTAGAATTGGAGTGAAAAGAAGGGAAATTTTAATTTTTTCTTTATACACCTTGAGATTTTTACAATGAACACACATATTTTTTAACTAGAATAATGAAGAATTTAAATATATAAGATTGATTTTCTATAATTAAATCTTTTAATTAGTCAATTACATATTGTAGACAAATTTCAAATGTATAAAACTTTAGAGAATCTCACATATTGCTAGAAATTTACAGAAGGAGAAATATGTAAAAAGTATTGTAAAGCTAAATTTGAGAATCTTATTTGATCCAGACCTTATGGTCTTTGAAATAAATAAAATAATCCAATTGTATGGAATCATCCACTAGATTTACATTTATTTCTTTATGGCATCAGAATAGAGTTAGGCAAATTACCTACTGGAAATATTAAGCAACAATCCAGAAGAGAGAATTTACCTCATGCTCAGTTCTTGAAGTTGGAGTCTTTGAAAAATACACTTAATTCTGTTCGTAACCACTAGGGCTCACTGTCTTCTTTAAAATGTAAAATTAATGCATTTTAGAAAACAAAATAATCACAAAATTTATTCTAAGTTGATGCTGAACAGAAAAGAAACTGTCTTTGTGATGGTCTTATTTAAAACAAAATTCCATGGAAATTTGTGAAAGATGGAGGTAGATCCTTATTCTTCTGAGCCACTTTTTTTTTTTTTTTTTTGCCTTTTCTCCTGAGATGATTGAGGGGGAATCTTATTTCTGTTTTAAAAGGGAAACTATGTTGCTCTACTGATGGATTTCAATTTTTAGTCATTATTTGAATTTCTTCTTCTAGAGTGTTTCCTATACTGTGATGGGAGAACTCATTGAGAAGACTGAGCCCCCCATTATATGACTGTGGGTAAACTGAGGCTTGGAGTTTGGGGCTCTGCATCTGGCTAGCTGGCACCCTCTGTTTCCTTACTGATGAGCAGCCTTTCAACATAGAACTTCCTATTTTTAGATTTCCAAAAGACTTCAAAGTAAACGCAACTATTGGAACATGCTTCATGGAGCCTTCAAACAATTCCGCTGCCTAGTAGAAACCTTTTACTTCTCACAATGAATCTCTCATGTTAGCAGGCTTAAAGTTTGGTCACATCTATCAATAGTACTGACAGCCATGTCCTATAAATACCCCCTTCCCCTGAAGGAGCATTTTAGGGAGAAGTAATTATGTTCCTCTTTTCATATTCCCGTCTTGACCCAAAGAGAAGGGAATGTCCACAAACACTTTCTCCGTAACAAGAAAGTCCACCCCTACTTGCCCCTGACTTCCTCTCTCCAAAGGAAGAGGTCTGGCTGCTCAGACTGGACAGCCATCAGGCCATGCATTCACTGAGTGGATCTGGCATGCTAACAGCCACTGCACACATGATGTATAACCTCTTCTTGCTCTCATGGCACAAGGTCACTCATCTGGTCTGTGTCGGCCCAGCGAGCCGGGCTTGCCCTTTCTGGGACCGCCAGATCTCTGTTCTCCCTCCCAGCATGGACCAAGCGGGAATGTGGTCTGCAGATCTGAGTCTTTCACTGGGATGAGTGGTGAGAGTCCCCAGTCTCCAAGTTGGCCATAACCAGAAAGCCCTAATTATATTTCATCCCCTCTGTTAATCTATCTTTTGTCTGTTTATCAGCCAGGATCCAGGAGAATAAGGAGGTAGAGGGTGAGTAAAAGAATGCATGCAAAAAACCTCATCACAACTCCCCAAAAAAGCACTTCATACAGGGAATGAAAACATATCCTAGATACACATATTGCCTTCATATATGTAAATAGTTCTACTATGTGGAATTGATCTATGCCCAGTTCTGGCATCATGTGTGCAGATTCACACATGAAACTATCAGGGTTTGTCTTTGCACAGAAGATGCCTTCCTTCCCTGGATGATATGAGTCAATAAGCACTTTAGTTTTCCCAAAGAGAGAGAAGGATGAACTTACTGGTATGTGTACAGTTCTAAGACTGAAGAATAATTTCACGAGAAAAGATTTTCAAAGGAATTTTTTTTTTAGTTTATTTCCTCATCTCCTGGCAGGACAATAATCTGTGTTTATGACAGAGAATTGTAATGTTCTACAATTAGGGTTGCCAGATTTGTAAAAACAAAACAAAACAAAATGCCAGCTAAATTTGAATTCTGAATTTGAATGATGAATAATTTTGAGTATAAGTATGTCCTATGCAACATTTTTTGACATACTTATATAAAAATTATTTGTGTTTGTCTGATATTTATATTTAACTGGTTGTCCTGTATTTTATTTATAGGATTGTAAGTAGGCAAACCCTGTCAATAGCAAAGATATTCCCCATCAGAGACAAGGATTTTTCAAAAGCCCGGCTGTTTATTAAATAGCATTTGCTTTATTGCCAGGCAGTTAGCAATAGTCTTTCCTTATTTTCTTTCTTCCTTTAACAACATCTTCTACATGCCAGATACTGTTTTATGTACTGGAATTAGATAATAAGAACGTCAAAGAAAAAATTGATGATTTTTTAAATGAAGAAAACAACATGTGTGATGTGATAAAGATTGGCTGACTAGAGCCAGCTACCTTAGCTCCAATGGTCAGAAATTTCTTCCTGAGGAGATGGCATTTCAATTGAGCCCTAAGGAATAAGAGGCAGATTAAAAAGGTCGCATAGAAATAAGCCACAATCAGAAAGAACCATAAAAGTCTCATGGTGTATTAATTTCCTATGGCTGCTATAACAAATTACCACAAACTTGGTAGTTTAAAACAGAAATTCATTCTCTCACAGTTTTAGAGGTCAGAAGTGTGAAAACGAGGTATTCACAGGACCAAGCTCCCTCTGGAGGTGCTAGAGGAGAAATCATGCCTTGCTTCTCCCAGCTTCTGGTGGCTGCCAGCATTTCTTGGCTTGTGTTTGAATCACTCCAGTCTTCAAGGCCAGTATCTTCAAATCTCCTCTGTGTGACTAATCTCCCTCTGCCTCTGTCTTATAAAGACACTTGTGATGGACCCATCTTCCAAGATAATCAATCTCCCCACTTCATAATACCTAATTTAATCTTACCTGCCAAAAAAAAAAAAATTGTAAATCACATCCCCCTTTTTTTATTTGGCCAAATAAAGTAATAGTCACAGGTTCCAGAGATTGGGACGTGGATATATTTAGGGGCGAGGGAGCAATTTTCAGCCTCCCAGAGATGGGAAGGAGCTTGGTGTGTTCTAATAGTGTGTGTGGCTGGAGTGACAGTCACAGAGGGAGGCGCAGAGACCATGAGGCCTGAGACGTAGTAGACATGGCCTACGTAAGCGCCAAGGTAAGGGAATTGGGTTTTAGTTTAATTAATTGGAAGGCAGCGACAGATTTTAAACAGGGAGTGAGAAGATTTTACATTTTCAAAGCATTTCTCTTGTCAGTTTATGGAGGCCGGACAGTGACAGGGGCCAGAGCGAAAGGAGATGGAATCAGTAGAGCGATGGCCCCTAGCAGAGAAGGGCAAGTGAAATCCTGGCAGGTTGGATTCAGCAGGTAGCAGGCACAAGGAAGAGGCAAGACTGGACAGAGGGGATGGAAACGGAACCATGAGGACTCACTTATGGATTAGATAAGGGTATTAAAAAAAAAAAAGAACAACAAAAGAGCAAATGTTGACATTTGATGGAATAGAGTAAGACTCTCCAGTCTGTTCTAGGGAGACGATTCACACAAAGTCAAGGAAGGCGTAGGTTTTGTCTTAGCTTAAAATGCATTTGATAAAGTCAGCGTGCTGCTCAGGAGAGAAATTTTCCTTTCCATCCAAAACTAAGCCTTAACAAAAGCATCACACTTTGGAGCAAGGTTAAAAAGAATGAGAGCTGCGCTGTTACAATGATGGATGGCGACTTGACGTGCACCTGTTAAGGCTGTAAACCTCACGCCTTATGGGTCAGGTTCACTTGGCAGGCAGCATCTTTCACATCCAGGGAGAAGAGTGGCTCGGCAACCGAGAAATCTTGTGTACAATGATGTTTTCCACCACGTCATGTTCATCAATAAAGAATGGATGGCAACAAATCAATTGCTTGTTGCAAGTTGAGCAGAGATAAGAATGATGGTGAGAACTCTGATCAGAAGGTGAGGGAGTTAGTTTTAGTCTGTGTTCTGTCACCAAGGACCCAGCTCCAATGACCACTGCAAGTCATTCCACCCCTCCAGGTCTCAGTCTCCTCAATTGTAAGGGGCAAGTGTTGCTGAGATGGTCAAATGAGAAAATGAATGTATCAGTTCTTTGGAAACAGTGAAGACCTTAACAACTTGCCATTATTATATTATACTATACTATATGTTTTATTGTATTTGATTCCTCCACAGTGTCTTGCACTTAGTACAGACTCAATAATTTTTTTTTTTTGTCAGATTTAAGTAAGTACAACCAAAATGGCCATATGCCAGGTAGATTTGTTTGGCACATGCTGATAGATTGATCATTAGAGATTGGTACCATGGTTTCCTAACTCACAGTCAGATGTCTTTTATCAAGAAAAGGAAATGGCCAGCTCCAGCTGCCCTCTGTCTAAAACAAAAACATTCCAGTCTAATACATGATAGATCAGGGTCATGCAACCTCAAATATGTTGCAAATAACTTCTTTAAAATATCAAATTATAAATGAAGGTTACTTATAGTCCAGCATTAGGGCTTGAAAGAGTAGTCATTATTTCCAAACGCAAGTTATTTGGTGGGTTTGACCAAAAGAATAAAAAGTTTCATATGGTTCTTAAAGATTTTATTTATATAAAATAATTTGTTATTTCAGGTTTCTAGCAAGTAGATTTGAACAAATAGCTATGACCTACTGGATCTAGCCATCATCCACATCTGTGGCTACACTAAGATCCCATCAGTTTGATGCTGGAGAGAAAATAGTAAAATTCTATGTCCTCTCCTACACGGCATTGCTAAGGACAATGAAACACAAGTGATAACTTATAAGTGCAATTTGATTTTCTCCATAACTTGTCTCATCAACCAAGACTGTTCACAAAATAAAAAATTAAATTTATAAGCTAATTTTCTATAAGATATGACATCTAAATTCACTAATTCATGAGTAGGCTACCTTCTAAATATTAACCAGTTTTATCTAAGAGCTACTGTCACATCTTTTTTCATTTTTCAAAAGTCTGGCCTCTATCTTCCTTTTTGTTTTCATATAGTCCTCTGTTTTGATAGAAAAGATTAAATGTCATACTTAATTTAAAATCAATATTTTCTGAGGCCGTGTTGTAGACAGATCTGGACCTGGACTTATAGTACAGCATTTAATAAGAGCATCCTTCCAAATATGCATCTTCAAAAATAATTTATCATAACCACGGCTATCATAACAGTTTTGTTAGCATCTGTGAATATTACATGTCAAAGTCCATCGATTTTATTAGTCAAGCCAGGAGAGAATGTTATTAAAGAACTGATGAAGATATTTATAATAATTGTAACTGGTAGAAATGGCAAAGCTCTGATTCATTTTGATCTTCATGTAACCATATATATAGTAGGAAGTCTGGGTAATCTTGTCTATTTCCATGGTGGTAAGGATAACAACATTATCTGGTGTTTTTTTGTATTTATTTTCAGAGTAAGGTAGATCAGGAAATACAAGGAGAAAATAGTAGTAACCAGAAGCTTTTAAAAAATTCTGTCAAGTAGCCTGGCCTCAAAGGAAAATGCCCAGCCTGGTTCATAGACATCATCATATTCTAATTGATAAACCAGTGAAGATTAAAAAAAAAAAAATCTACTCTGGGCATGAAACAATTTTTTATCTACATATTCCCAGGCCCTCAGAGAAAATTAGAAATATTTTCACGATAATCATCTACTATAAAATTAATAAAGTTGTAACCTTATTTTCTACATTTTTCATAAGAATCTATGCTGGAGAGGACATTCTTGATCATTTGCTACAGCTGGCAAATGTGCCTGAGGCCCCCTGAGGCCCTCATCAGTAAAACACTATCTGATGAGTGTGGTATCCGTGAGGCCTGTGTCTAGAGGTCTGTGAGTCTTACATCATGTCCTCAATTCCACACGTAGGTGGGCATGACTGGAGGACATCATTACGTCTGACTTTATGAGTCAGTTCAAATGTTCCAGATGTATAAGGAAAGAGGTGCCTTTCCAGAAGATTCTCATTTTCCAGATGCTCAGCATCTTAGGTACACCAACATCCTCTCAAAAATAAATGGCCTTCCCCTTACAAATCCTGGGATGCCACTTTTAAATTACCATTTCTACCAAAGATCTCAATCTCTTCAAACTCTAGAATTAACCCACTCACACTCCTCCCAGGCTCATTCTTTCCCACATCTTCTATGTAGTCTTCAGTCAGGTAGGGAAGACTGTTCTCTTAGACACTGCTTCCTCAACTTCAAGTGTGCACCCAAATCACCTGGAAAACCAGAAACTCACCACCAGAGATTCTGATTCATTAGGTCCAGTTTCAGGTCTGAAAATGTGCATTTCCACCAGCTCACAAATCATATTTCGAGTAGCACCACTTCGAGTCACAGTAAGAGCATCTGGATTGCCAAGTTTCGAATTTCCATTCCCTCAGTTACCATTTACTTTGCTACAGGAAGATAAGCCTTTTCTCCATCCATGATGACTCTTATAGTAATCAAGACAATGCAGTATTGGCAAAAGAATAAACAGATCAGTGGAACAGAATAGAGAACCCAGGAGTAGATCCGTATACATATAGGAGCAAGGAGTAAGGTAATACAATGGAGCAAAGATAGTCCTTTTAAAAAATATGCTGGAACAACTGGACATCTACATGCAAAATAAATAAATAAATTTAGACACAGTTCTAATACTCTTCACAAAAATAACTCAAAATAGATCATAGAAGATGACATAGGAGAAAAACTAGATGACCTTGAGTATGGCAATGACTTTTTAGATATAACACCAAAAGCATAAATTATGAAAAAAATAATTGATAATCTGGACTTCACTAAAATTAAAAACTTCTGCTCTATGAAAGACAGTGTCAAGAGAATGAGAGACAAGATGCAGACTGGGAGAAAATATTTGCAAAAAACATATCTGATAAATGACTGCTATCCAAAATATACAAAGAACTCTTAAAACTCAACTATAAAAAAAAAAAACCCATTTGGACTGATGCTTTCTGTTTGGGGAGATTAGTAATTATTGATTCAATTTCTTTCATAGATATAGGCCTATTAAGATTGTCTATTTCTTCTTGTGTGAGTTTTGACAGATACATCTTTCAAAGAATTTGCCCATTCACCTACATTGTCGTTTGTGGGCATATAGTTGTTCATAGTATTCATTTATTTTTCTTTTAATGTCCATGGGCTCTGTAGTAATATCTCCTCTTTCATTTCTGATATTACTAATTTATGTTCTCATTCTCTCGTTCTCTCATTCTCTCTCTCTCTCTCCCTCCCTCTCTGATAGTCTGGCTAAAGGCTTACCGATTTCACTAATCTTTTCAAAGAATCAGCTTTTGGTTTCATTGATTTTCTTTATTCATTTCCTATTCTCAATTTCATTGATTTCACCTCTGGTTCTTATTATTTATTTTCTTCTGCCTACTTTGGATTTAATTAGTTCTTTTTAGTTCCCTAAGGTGGAAACTTAGATGATTGATTTAGATCATTCTCCTTTAACTGCTGTTAATTACCCTCTAACTACTGCTTTTGCTGCATCATACAAATTTGATCAGTTGTTTTCATCTTCATTTAGCCTAATGTTTTCATTTTTTTTCTAGATTTCTTCCTTGACCTCTGTGTTATTCAGAAGTGTGTTGTTTAATCTCCTCCTATTTTGAAATTTTTCCAGTTATCTTTCCATTATTGATTTCTAGGTTAATTTTATTGTCATCTGAGAGCAGATACTGTATAATTTCTATTCTTTTAAATTTGTTAAGGTGTATATTATCTCCCAGAATGTGGTCTATCTTGGTGAGTATTCCATGTGAGCTTAAGAATAATGTGTATTCTGCTGTTTTTGAATGAAGAAAAGATATCTATTTAGTTGATTGAGGGTATTGTTGAATTAAACGATGTCCTTACTGATTTTCTGCCTGTTGTATCTGTTCATTTCTGATAGAGGGATATTGAAGTCTCCAACTATGGTAGCTAATTCATCTATTTCTTCTTACAGTTTTATCAATTTTTCCCTCACGTAGATAGACAGCCTATTATTAGGTACATACATAAGGATTGTTATGTCTTCTTGGAGAAGTAAATTCTTTATCCCTGATAACTTTCCTTGCTTTGAAGTCTACTCTGTTTGAAATTAATATAGCTATTCTTGCTTCCTTTTGATTAATATTAGCATGGCATATTTTTATTCACCCATTCACTTCTAATCTATACGTGTCTTTATATTTAAAGATAGTTTCTTGTAGACAACATATAGTTAAATCTTGTTTGTTTTTTTTAACACACTCTGACAATCACTGTCTTTGAATTGGTGCATTTAGACCATTGATGTGCAAAGTGATTATTTATATAGTTGGATTAATATATACAAATTATAGTTCAGATTTTCCTACCCCAGCACTGGTTCCTGTGGCAGTTTCCACTTGTGAGTCTCAGCTCCAGTGAGCCACTTCTCCCTATTTTTATCTGTCTGTCTCTCCAACCTTGAGGCAGAAGTTTGCCCTGTGTCTTCTTTTCTTATAGATCCTAGAAGAGTTATGAATTTTCAATGTGTTTTTTTCAATCTGCTTTTTACTTGTGGTTAGAATAGAGTAGTGACTTCCAAGCTTCTTACATGTGGAACTAGAAACCAGAAGTCTTTGTTCTGTTTTTGAACAAAGAAACACAGAAGTTCAAGTCTGTAGTAGACACTTAAGCAAATAAGTTACAGAAACAGGCCAAGGCAGCCATGCTGGTCAATGTGCGAGATAAGTAATAATAGGAGTAGGGGAAGGTGGTCGATTACAAGGATGGATCAGATAGTGAAGTTCCCTGCAGCAACTGAGAGAATAGATTTCAGGTGATTTTGGACAGGCGGCCTTGGGCAGGACCCAACCAAGTCAGCAGCACTGCCAACACAAGTTTTTTTGATGACAGGACTATAGGAATAGGCTGGGAATACTTTGCCAGTAGATACATATTGAGATAAAAGATACTACTGAATGCAGAGAAATGTTCTAAGATAGAATTTAAGGAATGGCACAAGAACAGATACTATGGTTTTCCATAGAATCATAGGTTCATGGTTAAGGGTAGAGAAATGCATATTTGGGGAATCTGAGAATTATGGAATACAAACCAAGCCAATTTGTCCTCTCATTAAAGTCAGAGTTTTTTTTTTTTTTAAGTATTCTAAGTTACCTAAATGTTTAACAGTGTGTATAACCTTGACCTGTCTTTCACAAAAATAACTATAACTCACTCGTATGTATGTTTGTCTGAAAAGTCACCTAGTATGTGCTAGTTTCTGTTCTCTATGCTAAAGACACAATGGGAAATAATCTAATTTCCAATTTTATAAATTTAACTTTTCATCACTATATAAATAAGTAAAAACAATACGGAAAAACTAACACTAGGAAAGTTTTGTCTCATAGAATACAAGCTATAAATATGATGTGTTTCTTGATTTATTTGTACATTTTTTTCCTAATCCATATTTTGGTTCCACTTCCTTGTTGTCCTAGGTCTATTAATTATTTTAATATTATGCCAGCTATTTCAGAGTGAAGTAGAAGAGAAAGGTAAAACAAACAGTCATGAATTAGCTTCTAGTAATCATCATGCCCATTTGTGACTTTTCCTATAACAACCTTAGGGTATTCAAGAAATAAGGTAATGGCCCAGTGACGTTTATAAATAGCCATTGCATGCCATCTTTTAGATCTTAGGAATCAAGTAGCCCAGTAACTTTTCTTCTTTTGCCATAAAGATGAAAAAAAAAAATACCTGACAATTTTGTAGAGGGTAAGTTTTTTAAATCTTTAAGAGAACATGGTCTAAGGGAATTAACATATTTAAAGCTTCACAGAGAGGTGATCCATAAAATATGTCATCACACGCTGCTCACTGTAAATTGTGCTACTCTTTGGGATTTTAGAAAAGAGCTTTATGTGTGGATTACACTATAAAAGACTCTCTTTACAGCTGAAGCAAATGGAAAATTAATGTAATTCTTGTACCATATATTTTAAGAATTACAAAGTCAAATACTTGCAGGGGCCAGGCAGATAATGTAGAAATATGACAAGGGCCATTTTGGGACTCTGGCACACTGGTGAGCATGTGCCATGTGTATGGACTCCACTCAGCAAGAGCAACGGGGCCATCTAGGAAGATAGGTGCTGGACTCCCAGGGCATCCCAGTTTTCAATGAAAGATACAGATAC
The DNA here is from genome assembly GCF_902729225.1 of Pteropus medius. Lineage (NCBI taxonomy): Eukaryota > Metazoa > Chordata > Mammalia > Chiroptera > Pteropodidae > Pteropus > Pteropus medius. Next base: position 3,664,413 of record NW_024349519.1, on the reverse strand, counting down.
TAATGTATAGTGTTTTAATTTTAAGTGTTACAAATTATTCATGAAACTCTAAACCTTTTGCTGGACAAATCAAAAGTATTCGGCAGATCAAATATACGCCACAGTACCATGGTCATCCAGTTGCAACATCTGATCTGGTTTATTACATCAATTTTCTGCTTCATCTGATCAAATTTTTGTATTGCTTCCTCTATGCAAAGAGAAGATAAGCTCTAGAGAGGAAGAATTGGAGAAGTGGGGAATTGAAGAGTCGAACTATAAAAAAGATTTTTAAAATCCACTGTGCCTTCAGAAATGATATAAAGGAAAAAGCTTTGACATCTGTTAGGATAGTAGTCTTCTTGACAGGGAATTATCTGCTCTGTTCTGTGGCACTTCAGTTATGCTAAAGTGGGTTATTCATTTGATATCCTCATCTTTTTTTAAAATTTGAAATCTGAGTACTCTTTCCAGAGTACCCCAGAGCTTAAGTCTAATTTTAACTAACCCAGCATATAGATGCTTGTTTTTTTTAGGATTCTTTCCTCATAATGAATATCTGGGGAATGGTTAATACTGTGTCATGTTTTTATAATTAAATTCTTATAAAGAGTGGTTAAAAGAAAAGCAAGTCAAAGTTTCCCTTCTTATACACAATCTAAAAAGATCTTCCTACAGACTACCTTTCCTCATCTTCGCTGAAGAGTCAGCCCTAAAACATGCCATTTGGCCACTCAGAGCAGTTTTCAGATGATCCTCATGGAAAGAAAAAAAACTTCCATACACTATGACTTTTCACAATCTATTTCCTTCACGTTCTAAATCATGTCAGATGTCTTATTGCCATGACACACAATGCCCAGTAGAGACAGTTTGGTATGGCTCCCATCACTTCTGATAACACATCACTGAGAGCAATTATGCATCAGCTTCAAGTGTTTTTTAAAAAGAAGTCTCAGGAAAACCACTTCTGTTCTTTCAACTCCATCTTTAAGTTGAAAATATCATCTATATCCTAAAACAAGACTGGCACTTATTCACTCATTCGACCTATATTTATTGAAGGCTACCATATTTATTGAGGCACTTTGCTAGGAATTAGAAACATAATGTGAGTCAAATAGACACAGTCTTGCTTTCATGGATCTCAGGTAGCAGAAATTAATCACACAAATAAGCATATAATCACAAACTTTGATAAGTGCACTGAAGGAAGATCATGAAATGATATGGGAATTTAAAACAAGGAACTTGACCTGATCTGGAGCTAGAGGGGAAGGCTTCCATGAGGAAGTGAGGCTTAAGCTGATGGCTCCAGAGTGGTTGAGTAGCAACATGGGGAAGAGGAAGTGAAGAAGAATGTTCCACTCAGAGAGAACTGCAGATATAAACGTCCAGGGAGGGAACATGCCCCTTTAAAGAGCTGAAATCTGGGAAGGGGGTGTGAAATGCAGTAGGCTCAATAGGTAGGCAGGGACCAGATCATTCAGGGCCTTCTAGAAAGAGCAATGAGAAGCTACTGATGGATTTCAACTGAGCAGTAAATGTTTTCATATTTGTATTTTTAAAGGATCTCTTATTCTGGTAGGGGAGAATAGTTACTCCCCTAGAATAGGAAACTAGTTAAGGGTATTTCTGATGTTTTGACATTTGGAGCCATGATGACCCTGGAAAGACTGCCTCTCACAGGGCTAGCCAATTTCTAGAGATAGAAAAGGACTTGGCCTACAAGTGCTCCTTTCATATGCAAACCAACCAATCCAAAATCCAAACCCCCAACGACCTCCTTTATTCAGGCCACTATCTACCTGCCCTAATTACCCCAGGGCCTGGTACCAAATAGCTAAGGACAGCCCCCATCCCCTACAACCCACCAAAATTATTCAATAATTATTCACAATTATTCACAATTATTCCTAAGCCTGCTTACACTGCCTCACTCATTCCTTCCCACAGAAACCACAGTAAAGACTCTTGCCCACATTTTCCCCTCACTCTCACCCTCCCTCTGCCTCCTGACCAATCCTGGTGCTTCCCATGTGGGCCCCTTGGGTGGTATGCCATGCTTCTTGTTTCTAGAGATCTATGGCTATAAACTTCTTCCTTCATGATAGTCATGTCAGTGTCTGCAGGTCTTACCATACCTAATTAAAACAAATCCCGGTACATTTTAAAACACAAGGCCATGGCGGTAAAACACGTGACTTCTGATGGTGACTTGAACTAGGATGGTCTCAGTGGCAAGGAAGAAAAGTGGAGAGTTACAGAAGAGGTAGGATGGATTAGATGAGTGGGTGAGGAAGAGGGGAAGCATCTAGGATGTCTGGGTTTATGCTTTGTTCAATTAAATGGACGATGGTTCCATGTACAAAGAGAGGAAATACAGGAAGAGCACCAAGTTTGGAAGAGGGGATGATAATAAAATGTGCTTTTAAGATAACCAAATGGAAATGTTGCATGGATGGTTAGATTTAAGCTCATATTCAGGGAATGGAAACCCCACACACTTGTCCATCTACCCACAGATAAGAACGCCAAGGCAGTACTATTTATAGACTGTGAATTTTCTCCCTAATATATCACATTTCAGGTTGATGTAAATGACACTTTAAAATGAGAAACATTACTATCTTTATATCTTACTGGTCGTGAAAAATTAATTTTCATATGCTACAGATGCTATCTGATACACATCTGTCTGCCTGCTGTCCTTGTCAAACTAAAATCCATTCTCATAGTGAAATATTCTCCAAACTTGAGCCAAATTGCTTTAAAGTACCCTTCATTCTATGAACCATAAGGATAGTACTTCCTTTAATGCGACAAGAAATCACACTGTCAGGTTCTCCTGACTCGCCCTAATAATCGCACTTACTTGACTCATACTGCAACACAAGCTGTTCTCAGACTGATCTCTAAATTTACGAGATGAAGAAGATAATAGTTATGGGGGGAAATTCCAAGTTTGCTGTTGTTTTTGTAATCGGCCAGTCTTTCACAGTTTCAGGATAAAAATAGGGAGACCAACAGGATGACATAAGATATTTCCCCCTCCCTTGAAACACAGACTACAGAGGTACTAAAATAATGGCTCTGCTACTGTTGTTATTACGGGGAGGTTTAAGGGTTGTTTTCTCTTTATTGGTGTTTTGAGAAGTTTTAACAAAAGTGACTTCTGAAGTTGTTATCTAGTTCAATTTTGCCTAAGGGGCTAAATTGAAAGAAGTCTATACTCTTTCAGAAGGAGGCAAGACTATTTCATGGTAACTAATCATACAGCATCCTGATCTTGGATTGTGTGAGAAGTTTAAACAGCCTATAAGCAGTAGCTGTTACTGAGGAAATATAGGTGTCTGAACGTGGCAAGATAAGGAAGGATGTAAGCAGTTTTTACAGTGCCCTAATGGGACATCAGCAGAAGGATGCAAATGGTGGTCACCTCCATTATGCATTAAGGACCTCAATGAAATCCTCTGACAGCTGTGAGGAAGCTAGAGTCAAAACAAGCCTGACATCTAATCCACAACTGGAGAAAGAAGAATTCCGAACGTGTTTTATCTTGTTTCTCACTTACTGTGGAGCAAGAAGGTGACAGCTACAACATCCTGTCACATTGCTTATTAATGATAAAATAATTAACCTCTTAGAGCCCTTACCATGTATCAGCACTGTACCAATGGATGTACTTAAATTATCTCACTTAATCTTCATCACAACCCGATGAGGTAATTACTGCCATTATCCCCATAAGACATATCCAAATATGTGTCTAAATATATTTTTCCCAAAATTATTTATCAGAAAAAAAGTTGTTTTATATTCAATTCTATAGAAAGTCCTCCCATATTATAAGGCACTGTTTTAGTTACTAAATTTTGAACACTGGAATATGAGAAACATATTTACCTGAAATGATTCTAATGTACTAGTTTGGGATGCTTATGAAAGTAATCTGGTAGAATTGATTTATAAAAAAAAAAAAAGAAGAAACAAAGAAATTTAACCCAGATTTATTATCCCAGGGTTGGGAGAGGCAGTTCATGATTCAAATCTTTTAAAATCACTTTAAGAGTTTATATCGTAAACAGAATGATTGTTCACCTAATGAATTTAAAAATCCACTTCCTAATGTTATACAAACATATACTTATAAAGTGGGATAAAATCTCTAGTGATGGCATCAATCACAGATTCAAAAGTTTAGATTCTCACATAATTTGGATGGATGTGAAGATATACTCCAAAAAACTGTGTAGTAACTGAGAAAGCAGCCAAAGGAACAACACTGATATTAAAGATGTTTGAGAAGAATCTGAATCAAAAGTATTTCATGAAGAATGAGACTGAAAAAAAAAAAAACACCCAATACTTCTGTTATTTCATATATAATAGAATTTTAAATATATACATGTGACTAAATGTGTAGATATTACAAATTATATTTTATATATAAATCTTTTTTCTTTTGTTTTTTTTTAAATTGGCTAAAAATTTTTTTTTGCATTCCTCTCACTGGAAATGTAAAAACTCACTTTATTTCCAGGTTGCCTAATTTGAGCATCTGTGGTATTTTCCTCAAAGACCCCTCCAACTTACCAAGGTGTGGAAGTGAGATTTGATCTCAAGTCTTCTGAATCTAAAATTTACCCTTATTCATTCTTTTTTATTACTTTGTATGTGACCCTGAGCTTTTTCTCTTCATATACTTTAAGACAATGCATGGTTAATTTTACGTGTAATTGTCTGGGCCACAGCCACGAAATATGTGGTCAAAGATGATTCTGGATGTTTCTATGAGGGTGTTTTTGGGTAAGATTAACATTTAAATTGGTGGAGTTTGAGTAAAGCAGATGTCTTCCATAATGTGGGTGGGTCTCGCTCAATCAGTTGAAGGCCTGACTAGAACAAAAGATTGACCTCCCCTGAGCAAGAGGGACTTGTACTTGAACTACAACAAGGACTTTTTCCTGAGTCTTCAGCCTAATGGATTTTGGACTTGTACCACAGCCATTGGCCCTTTTCTGGGTCTCCAGCCTGCCAGTCCATTCTGTAGCTTTTGGACTTGCTAGCCTCCATAATCATGTGAATCAATTCCTTAAAACAAATTTTATTCTATATATACACATCCTGTTGGTTCTGTTTCTCTGGAGAATCCTGACTCATACAGATAGAAAACAAGTTCTCAATTTCTTTGGGATTCTCTGCTTTAATCCTGTTGCCCCATAGTAATTTCTGAATATAAAAAGTATTCAAAATGTTTGTTTGTATAATTATATTTAGTAAATATTAAAAATACATTTTCTCTTAGACTACTTAAAACTTTTGTGATGCTGACTATCTACTCTCCTCCCTCTCCACAGGTATTTTTTTAAAAAGCAGTTTGGTTAATGCACAGACATGAACCTTCCTAGTTTTTTTCCTCCACTCCAAGAACACACCGGCTTGGTTCCCAAACCTGCTGGTTACTTATAGATCCAATAGAATACCCAAGACTGAGTTAAAAGAAGGTAGGCAATTTGAATCAGAGGATAAAAAAGGACTTTCAGGAGTTCAACACAGATTCAATTGTGTCCCACTCAACAAATATTTATGAAATTCCTCTGATGGGCAAGGCACTGGGGTAGGCCTGCCTATACAAGAGTGAAAGGCGAATAGTCAGGACATCATTATTCACTCAACCCTTTAAGTTGGATACCTGAGAGATTTAGTAAAAAAAATTTTTAAATGGAATTACACCCTTGATGCTAGGAATCATTCTATGTGCTTTTTGCTTTTTAATGTTCTTTAATTTTCAAAATAACCCTACGATGTATAAAAGATTACTAGTATCACTCCCATTTTACAAAAACTGAGGCTAATAACCTATCAAAGTTTACATGGTTATTAAATGGCCAAGTCAGGGTTCAAAATCCAGAGAATGTAATGCCCAAGTTCATGCTCTTTATCACTGAGCCACTTGTCTCTGTTCACTGTCTTCCTCTGCTATCCCTCTTCCCTGAGCTTATCTGTCCCCACCTTTCATAGAAAAGAGCCACACCTCCAGGAGTTCCAGCTAATCCATTGGTGAAATAGCAAATAGAAGTGTAAACAATTGGAGTATTAACTTTTATCTTTTCAACAAATCCAAACTTCTTTCAGTATATGGTGAAAACTACAAACCCTCTCCACAAGCACAGATTTTATATAAAACTTTAGGAGATTCACAGCCTATCCACAGATCAGCACCAAAAAATCCTCAAACCAAACAAGGAAGAGGAAATTCTGCCAGAAGACTGCCTTTGGACTTGAACTGCAATATCAGCTCTTCCCTGAGTCTCCGGCCTGCCAGCCAACCTGGAAGATTTTGAACTTTGGACTTTCCAGTCTCCATAATCATGAAAATCAATTCCTTAAAATCAATTTCTCTCTCTCTCTCTCTGGAGAACCTTAACTAATATAGGTGGTATGCTATAGAAAGATATTAAGACATCTACTTATATTTATTTGTTACTCTCATTTATAAAGAAATTATCTTAGTGCAACTTTTATAATGCATGTAATCTATTAATCTAGTTTATATGATATAATTTAAAATTAAGCATATGTGTGTGCTCATGCTCAAGTTTTTTTCACTAATATGGACACATGATCAAAGAAATTTGCAGATCACTGGTCTAAACAATGACTAAGTAATCTATGCAGAAAAATACATAACAAAAAGTATAGTAAATACTGGCAGGGAAGGGAGGTGGGGGAGAGAAGTTGAGACCAATGGGAAGGAAAGCAAGCTAAGGTATCTATTTTATTTTGAGAAAAGCTCATATTGATGAGCTTAAGACATTGATAGGGGAAAATTAAACTTTATCAAAATCTATATCCAATTCATTCTAAAGTAATTAATTTAAAGATTTCAATGATTTTTTTGCTTTATAAAATCAAAAGCTCCTTCAGGTATTGATAAATATGTATAGATGCCCATAAATGAGTCCCAGTGTTAACACGGCCACCACTGAAGTGGTTGCAAAATGAAGCATAAAACATTTGAGTGAAAGAAGGAAATATATAAACTTTGATTAATATTTAATTTTATCCCATATATTAAATTCAATCTTTGTGGGTGTTTTATAACATAAAACATTAGTAAAACAGAATAAATAGGAAATGTATTAATAAACATGCACATGTTTAAAGTGGGTGGCTTTTTGGTATTGTTTTTGTTTTGTTTTGTTTTGTCTTGTTTTGTTTTGTTTTGTCTGAAAGAGGTACATCTTTTTTAAATGTAGAGACTACTACTGCCTTGAAGAGGCTATTCCTATCCAAGTGTGCAACTCATTACATTTTCTTTTCCTGGCAAATTCTGACTCATCCTTTATGTCGGTGTAATGTAGGAGCTATGCTCGGTCATAGAAGGTCTCTGCCAGGAAACCTGGCCAGCAGGTCACTTCAATCCCCCTTTCCATTCACAGGGACAGGTTGCACAGCACATTGTGCTAGCTAAAAGGCTCCAAACACCTTGGTTACTGATGATTAATCCAGAACTTGATTAAATTTAAACCAAAGTTAGATTAACTAGATTCTGTCTCTCAGAAATTTTGATTAAACTCTTCATCAATAGAAGCAAAGACTTGCAAATTTGGGAACGATGGGGTAGGCCTCTTCTTCCTAGAACCAGGGTAAGAAATTTCATCTTTGCTTAGCTTTGCTGCTGGAGGTATTACTTTACCAAGCTTTATTTAGTTGGTAAAGAAAATTTCAAACACACAAAAATTTGAGAAAATAATACAATGACACCTGTATACCCTTCTCATAGATTGGTTTGCTACATTTGCTTGTTTAATCAATCAGTCTGTCTCTCTCTCATATATATATATATGTGTGTGTGTGTGTATATACATATATATATATATGTATATACACACACATGTATGTGAATAGATAATATATTATTTATGCATATATACATATGTATACATATATACAGATGCGTATACATAGAAATGCTGCATTAATTTCTAATGCAGCAATTCTAACGCTGCATTAGAAATTATAGTCATCCTCACATGTGACATATTGTCCCTAAATACTTCTGCATGTTTACCTTAAGATATTCTTCTTCATAACCCCACGATGCCATTATTACAACCAAGAAACTTAATTCAATATTATCATCTAATATACAGTCCAAATTCAAATTTTCCCACTTGATGACAAAATGTCTTTTATAATTGTTTTTAATTTTTGATCCAGAATCCAATCCAAGCTTTTAGCATTGTATTTGGTTGTTACATCTCTTTAGTTTAACATGGAATAAATAGCCTGTCTCTTTATTTTTGTTTTTCATGAGGTAGATTTTTGAAAAGAGCACAGGCCAGTTATCTTGTAGAATGTCTTTTCTACATTCTGAACTTGTTTCCTCATGATTAGAGTTAGAATAATGCAGTGTTGTGTATTCATTATTGTATCGCATAAAGTGAGCTTGTCTTATTAATGGAGATGCTAAATTTGATCCATTGTAAACGAACTTTTTTCATTTTAACTAATAAGTAATCTGTGAGGTGATACTTTGAGACTGTATGAATAACAAGGTCTCCAAAAACTTTTACCCAGTATAAGTTTCAGGATCTATTATTAATCCTTGCCTTAATCAATTATTAAATTGGGGGTTACAAAATAGTGATTTTCTATTTCCATAATTCTTTCTACACATTCTTGGCATTCTTCTTTAAAGAAGAGCTTTATTTTCCTTCCATCCCATCCCTGTTTATGACTCATGGATTTTTTTTATTATTATTATTCAATTTATTACAACTCATACCAACACTATGCTTTATGGTACTCGGAATGCCCCACATTTAGCTTGTATTATTGAATCACAAAGATGCTAGTTGTTAAACCAAGGAAGAAAACAAAGTATAATGGGCAGAACATGGGCTTTCAAGTCAAACAGCTCTCCAGGAAGTTGCCACTTACCAACAAACAACGTGGCAATAAGCAAGCTAACCTATTTCTCCGTTGCCCTGAGAATTCTCACTGGTAGCGCTTGCAGCTGTAGCATTTACCCCAAGATAACTCGCAGATTACAATCCTAACCTTACCCCCAAAGTTTGCCACAAAATAACTCACTTTTATTACTATCTTCACATTACTCTAATACATTGATAGTCTTTGGAAACAAATGATATTATTCTGTTTACAGCATTCCATTTTTAGTAGCAGTATTTCCACTTACAAAATATAGTAATTCTCGATAGATGAAAATGTCAAATCCTAGAAAACATACTGTTCCTATTCATGAAGTTAACATCATTCTCGAACAGTTGTTAGCCGAAGATTTATTTGATGAATCTGATTTTTCCAAAATAGACAATTCTGATGATTTTTCAAATAGTGCTTTGGAAGACTATACAGACAGGCCTTCGTCTGATTTGGAATCTGATGAAAATAGCCCTACATTAGCTAACTCAGGTTGCTCTCTGAAATGGTCAACTCGTTATGATTCTACATCAAAGATATGACTTTACTAGCACACCTGGCAGAAAAGTTGATATCAGTGATACCACTGACCCATTGCTGTATTTTCAACTGTTCTTTACTGAGGAATTCGTTTCAAAAATTACCAGCAAAATGAATGCCCAAGTTGCCTTGCAGGCTTCAAAGCCATCTGGTCCAAAAGGATTTTCACAAATGGATAAATGGAGAGATAATGACAATGACGAAGTGAAAGGTTTTTTTGTTTTGTTTGTTTGTTTGTTTGTTTGTTTGTTTCGCAGTAATCTTACTGCAAGGTATTGTGCAGAAACCTGAGCTGGAGATGTTTTGGTTGACAAGGCTTCTTTTGAAAATACTTTATCTCAGGCAAATTATGACTAGTGAAAGATTTTTATTTTTGCTTCAGTGCCTGCATTTTGTCAAAAATTCTTACATATCTGCTGTTCAATCAAAGGCCCAGATTTCTTTGCAGAAGATCAAACCTGTGTTCAAATTTCTCATAAGTAAATTTTCAATTGTATATACTCCAAACAGAATCATTGCAGTCAATGAATCACCAATGCCGTTCAAGGGGTGGTTAGCTACACAGCAGTACATTGCGATGAAATCTTTGTGGTTTGGTGTCAGGTACTCTGTGAAAGTCAATCTGGTTATGTGTAATCTGGAATGCATTTATTCACTTATTCACACAGGGTCCAAATTTGATTCAGTTGATGGCCTGAAATCATCACATATTGTCCTTACCTTGGTCAATGACCTTTTTGGCCAAGGATATTGTGTATTCCTGGATAACTTTTATATATTTCCCATGCTTTTCAGAGAATTACATCAAAACAGGACTGATGCAGTTGGGACAGCTCATTTGAACAGAAAACAGATGCCAAATGATCTGAAAAAAAGGATTACAAAGGGGATGACTGTAGCCAGATTCTGTGGTGAACTTATATAGCACTGAAATGGTGTGACTAGGAGGTGACAATGTTATCAACATTCCACAATGATACTATGATTGAAGTAGACAACAGAAATGGAAAGAAAACTAAGAAGCCACGTGTCATTGTGGGTTATAACAAGAATATGGCAGCAGTGGACTCGGCTAGTCAGATGCTCACTTCTTATTCAACTGAGAGCAAAAGGCACGAGTTTTGGTGAAAGAAATGCCTTTGCCACCTTCTAAACATTGCAGTGCTGAACTCCTGCATCCTAGTCAGGAAGGATAATCCTGAGTACACGATCTGCCATGTAAACTTCAGACTGATGTTGGTTGAAGGAATGCTGGAAAAGTATCCCAAGCCAAGGCAGCAACGTCTTCAAGGTCGTCTATGCTCTGATGATGTCACACCTCTTCGCCTGTCTGGAAGACACTTCCCCAAGAGCATATCACCAACACCAGGGAAACAGAATCCAACTGGTTGCTGTAGAGTTTGCTGCTCGCACGACAAGGATGGCAAGAAGACCCGGAGAAAAACGTGACATTTTTGTGCGGAATGGGATGTTCAGCTTTGTGTTGTTCCATGCTTTGAAATTTACCACACAAAAAAATTATTCGATACTGATCATCATATACATTTCCGTTACATTAGGATTAGAGACAAGTTCTGTTTAGAAATAACTCCAAGAATAGTTTTTATATTTTATTTTCACATTGAAAACTAGTCAGATTTTCTTCAGCCTCAAAAAGCGTGTTTATGTAAAATTAAATTAACGTTGACAGTGAATTGCACTTTTTTTTCTAAACAGAAAATGGGTTAAATCTATGGAGCTTCTATTTCTTCACTTACAAAATAGTACTAATAATAATTACTTCATAAGGCAGAAACCAAGTCTGTTTGGTTTACTACTGCATCCCCAATTATCTTAGTTATCTAAGAGACAAGGAATACCGGTTGACTGTGTAAAGCATCTAGAACAGTGCCTGCTATATCATAGTAGCACAATAAATGAGTTGTTTTTATTGTTAATTATTACTGTTGTTAATTTATATGATTTGATTTATTAGTTAACTATTACCGAGATCTTTTTATGTGTATTGTGCTGGCCAATCAAGAAAGAACTAGAGGTTGAGACTACATTCAATTCTATTTAGTAATAAAAATAATAATTATTATTGTTACAGTGATGACTGACATTACTGTGTGACAAGCAGTGTTCAAAGCTCTTAATTAACTTATTTTTTTCTCTCAATAACCATACGGGTTAAATACAATTATATTTCCATTTTAAGGCTGGAAAACTGAGGCCCAAAAGGAGTAAGCAATCTGCCACATAGCTAGCAAGTGGTGGGGCCAGGGTTCACGCACTGGAATGTGGAATCAAAGGTGTTCTTGCAGCCACTATGCTCTGAAAGAAAGAGAGAGAGAGAGAGAGAGAGAGAGAGAGAGAGCGCGCGCGTGCGCGAGCTTTTAAAAATAAGATGAATAAAAACAGGACAGTGTATAGTAGAGCACGACATTTATTTGACAAAAGACACACTTCGCTGGCACAGAATTGACCATGAAGATGTAAAGTCTACTAGCATCATAATTTGTTTAAAATGATCGCATTTAGGAAGATGCTGAGACCATTGCAAATGAAGTCCTCATTTCCAGAACTTAAGGAACTAACGGCAATTTAAGCCTTGGAAAATGAGAAGTAGATGCCAGCTCTTATCTTCATCTGGTGTTTTATGGCAGCCACTCAGTGATATACACTGTTATATCTGAATAACCCACCAGATGGTCCAGCTGTGAGAATGTTATTGTTTTCTACCAATTTGTAATATTCCCATGGTTTCACAAGTTCTAGTTCTTGAACCATCAAAAGATACCACAGCTTTTTCCTTGAGCTATGACAAAATAATAGATTTCCCAAATCTATCACAAAAGTTTCATCAGATCTGTAGGTGAATTCACAGGCAAATCTCAATGCTTTTTATAATCTCTTTAAAAGGCTGCATGATTAGTTTATAGGCCCTTTTCCTTACAAAAGGGACTAAAGATTTGATAGAAAGTTTTCATATGAGCAGGCCATGGGCCATTTCTACCACTATCAATTAGTTAATGCACTTTGTGAAAAACAATCTTTGTTTCTCAAGGGCCGTTTTGTTATTTCTCTTCACATTCTTACCTTCTTCAGTGTTATGTGGAATCGCTTGCCTAATGTTATCTGAGTGAGCATACTGGTCATTCACAGGCACTATATGTTCCTAGCTATCTGTATCCTACAAGAGAGATAAGCAATAAGAACTCACACAGTGTGAATTATAGTCTAATAATTAGTATCTTGTGCATTAGGAGATGCAGGGCTGAGGGCTATGCAGCCATTCAAACACTTAAGCATAAATTACAACACTATAATTCAGGGCCTGAAGCCTCTTCTATACATAGAAGCAGATGTCTCTTTTACTAGAAGAAGGAAACCAGTAGTAATCTGAAGGGGGAAAAAAGTATTTTAAAAAATGCCGGAGTGACCTCATTATTTCTATATTGTGCACCTAGAACTAAGGCATTTAATATTCATCTACCTCCCCCTGAAGCAGCCCTTACATTGATTCCAGCCTTTATCAGCCTTCCTGAGGTATGTGGAAGGCCAGCAATGGATTCCTACATTTATCCAGCTCATGTAATTACCTCTTGTACCAGCATTAAAAAGTCCCTCTAATAATAAAAACTGCAACAGAAACTATGACGTCCCTCCAAAGATTTTACTGGAGGCCATATTTGAGTGTGCCCCTGTGTGTATGTGTGTGTGTGTGCACATGTGTGTCCAACAGTAAGTCCCCATAGCATTTCAGGGAAGGTAGGCACTCTAGAAACTTCTTACCACAGTCTACAAGGTCCTATAGCATCTGGCCTCAGCCTGTGTTTCAGACCCCATCACCCTCCACTCTCTCTCATTGTTCCAGCCACACTTGCGATGTTGCCGTCTCTCACACAAGCCAAGTATACAAACATATACCAAGTATACGCTTCGGGGTATGTGTCCTTCCTTCTGCCTGGAAGAACCTTCAATCAGACATCTGCATGGCTGACTACCTCACTTCATTCAGGTCTCTGCTCAAATGTCAATCCCTTAGAGATGAAGGAAAGGAAAATAAATGAAAGCCACGGAATAAGCAATAGAATAAGGACTATGCTCAGAAAGAGAGAGAGAGAGAGAGAGAGAGAGAGAGAGAGAGAGAGAGAGAGAGAGAGAGAGAGAAGGCCTAGAGAGAGTCAGTCTTTTCTAGACCATAATTCATAATAGCTACTCATGCCATCTTCATTTGTTTACCTGAATTATTTTTCTTTCAAACGTGTATCATTACCTGGTATTTAATTATATATTTATGTGTTTGGGTCTGTCTATTTCACTATAACGTAAGCTCCACAAAGCCAGTTCCTTTATTGTTTTATTCACTGCTTTTAAGCCTCATCACCTCAGCCCTTAAAAAAGTGCCTGACACATAGTAGGCCCTAAAATATTTGTTGGATGGAAGAATGATTTAATACACTCCTAGTTTCGAGGATAGAAAGATTGGTATTTTCTTCTTGTTTTCTCTTAAAGAAGTAGAAACACTGTCCTTCAACTCAGCCCTGAGTGCTCTTCTAACACATACCCCCTTTCCACTTGAATGGCCACTAGTTTGTGATGTAATGGTGGGGGCATAACTTCAAGGATTTGCTCTAGAAATGGACAAATTTTTCTGGTGTCCCCTTCCACTTACAGAGACTATAGGTTGGCTGAGAAGCAAAAGTTCTCTGATCTGAGCCCTTTCTAAAATGCGATCTTGAATTGTGAGGTATTAAAGAAAAGCTGTCACTTCAAAGCTTCCACCGGTTCTTTATTGAAGTTTATGTTCCAGAATATAGTTTATCTTGATGAGTGTTCCTTGTGCAATTGAAAAGAATGTATATTCCGCTGTTGTTGGGTTTACAGTTCTGTAAATGTTAATTAGGTCAAGTCAGTTGCTCGAGTTCTTCAGGTCTTCTATATCCTTAATGATTTTTCTGCCACCTTGTTCTATCAATTATTGAGAGAGCAGTACTAAAGCCTCCAGCTATAATTGTGTGTTTGTCTAATTCTCCTTCCAGTTCTATCAGTTTTTGAGGAGGTTCTGTTGTTAGATGCATCTACATTTAGGATTATGTCTCCTTGGTGAACTGACCCCTTATCATGAGGTAATGTCCTTCTTTATTCCTGGTAGTAGTCCTTGGGCTGAATTTTACTTAGTTTGATATTCATATAACTACTCCCACTGTCTTTTATGCATGATATATCATTTTCCATTCTTTCACTTTCAACCTACCTATGTCATTATTATTTAAATGAGTTTCTTGTAGACAGTTAAGTCATTTTTTTATCCATTCTGCCAATCCCTGTTTTTTTAATTGGTATGTTTAGACCATTTAATATAATTAGTGGTATGACTGGGCTATAGTCAATAAGCTTGCTAGCTGTTTTCTATTTGTTCCATCTACTATTTTTCCTTTTTTGCCTGCTTTTTTCTTCTTGCTTTATATCTCTACTATTGGCTAATTTTTTAAAAATCTCTTTTTAAACATTTTTAGTGGTTACCCTAGAATTTATAATGTACTACTCCAAATAATACTACTTCATATTTAGTATAAGAACCTAATCTTACAAGTATATATTCCCAATTTCTTCCTCCCATCTTTTGTGCTATTATTTTCATATATCTTACTTTGATATATATTTTATATATCTATACGTGCTTTTAAACCAAGCTACATTGCTGCTCCTTTACAGACATTCACTTAACTTTTGGAGCAATTACTTACGTGGAGGCTGGCTTGGCAGAGGAATTTTTTCAACATTCCTGCTCCATCTTCAGCTTTATGTCTTACCTGTGCACCTGTACCTTAGAAAGAACCTGCTCTTCCCCCAAAATACTGCTGTTGCTTGTTATTCAGCTTGGTGAGAGTGAAGGCTGGGGACAAGGGAAGGACTGTCTGTGGTCTTAGCCTAGCCTCAGTCTTAGGTAGGCTCTGTGTCCGTTGGTCTCAGAGGTAACACCTTAATGGTCTTACCTCTCACCCAAGTGAAAAAGGTATGAGAGACTTCTAATGTCCTGGGTCTTAGATGGTTTCTTGTCCCACCTCCTGAAATAGTTTTTTGTTTATTTGTTTCCTTTCACAGCCATACCCCTCAGCCACACAGGTCTTCACAATGCATTAGGGGTTTCAGGGTTTGCTGCTCTCCCCTCAGTGTTGTAAGGCCTTCATTCTTCAAAGAAAAAAAGGATCCAGGCAAAGTTTCATGTCTCTTCCACAAAGGCAGTTGGTTCCCTCCTCTAAGCCTGTATCACTGAGGTAGGCTTTTGCTAGACAACCACCCTGCCCCAATCTTCCTTGTGAACATTGGTGAAGAAGGGCCTATGAGTAGACATGGATCTTCTTTGCGTGAGTGGCACCTAGACGTTATATATTCTCACTCTGGCCCACCCCTCATCTTCAGCAATTCATTGCTGAAAAAATTTATGATTTTGTCAGTTAAGTTTTTCTTGTCGGTAGGGAGGGAGCAACACTCTTTCCAGCTTTCCACATCCTGGTTGGAAACCAGAAATTCTAATATTCATTTCTGGATTGCTTCCTGTTCTAGGCTGTAATTTCTGACTGAGTCCTAACTTTCATTAAAAGTCTATTATATTCTATAGCTTTGTTAGAGAATCTTTTACAAAGGAGGAAAGAAGAACATCTTGGGATGAAACAGTAGAGAGATCAGTAGCTGGCAGATGACCACGAGATCAAGAATTGTGTTGACAGCAAATACTTACAATCAAGGATGACAGGCAACCACCTGGAAAATACAAGCACTTCTTTCCACACTGCGGAGAATTTGGGAAGGATCTTTGACTTTCCACAGTTATGTGTAAAGGAGAGCTCACCTAATTTTATGTAGCTGTTATAGGAAAGTGATTAGGCACTGCCACAGGACTTGGGCCATTCAAATTATAGGGATATAGGACAAATCACTGCAGTTGCTTGTCATCAAACCTAAGTAAGTGTGGTGTAAAGATGGGAAATTAAGCTCTTTGCGTAGAGAAAGCTAACACTGAACTCATGTGTTATCTGAATCTCACCACAATGGGGAAAAAGGCTCAGAACTTTTGGATGCCTTCTTTCACTAAAAGAAATAATACAATTTTGCTTCCTGTGTTACCCTATCTTTAGATATTTGGATAAGGGAACCCAAGGTTTAATTTTTATCATATCATGAGGGGAAAAAGGATCAAATTTTAGAGACCATCTCAGCACCTGAGTAATTTTTTTCCTGTCCAACAAGATCAGATAGTCTGATTTCCTTGTTCAGGTTGCCAGTAGAAAGGGTAATTTTCAAGACTGAAATAGCAATTTCTTAGCCATCACTGAGGCTCTTAAAGTCCATTTTTTTAAACTCCCATAGACTTCCATGTGTAAATGAAAGACGACTACTGGAAATACACATTTTTCTATTTTGAGAGATAGCTCACTCAAGCATAAAGTTAATACAATTTATTACACCAAAACTAAAGTCGCATTAGAGTGAGCTCATAACAGATGAGTAAACACACTTCACAAGAACTGTGTTGGCATGTCTGCTTTCCTGAGTGTGTCTCCTTCAGCTTCAATGCCTCTTTCAATATCTCATTCCTATGTCGGCCCTGCTGACACAGACAGGCCTGTCCTCCTTAGAGAGGTTTTTAAAACACCATTAAGACCCTTGAAACTTCAGAGCTAACCCTTAGATGGGTAACTAGCCTTTGATTAGTCTTAGTAAGACAACATATTTAATCAGTTCTCTAGAATGAAAGCGACAAAATCAAATTTAAGGGCTCCTGAGCCAGGCTGCTCAGGTTCACATACTAGATTTAATGAAAACTTACTAGCTATATGACTCCAGGCAAGGGATTAATTTCTGAGGCTCGATTGCTTCATATTAGGATGAAAATGATAACAATAGTGCCTAATTCATAGAGCTATGAGAATTATATGCAAAGCACTTAGCAGAGTGTCCAGCATGTAATATACATTCAGTAAAGGCTGGAAATTTATTATCATCATCATTACTACTACTACTACTACATCAACTACCAGGCCAACTTGCTACCCAACCTACCACCTTGGTTTATTCTTTTGACAAATTCTTGAGCATCAGCTGTGTGTCACGCTCTGCTCTAATAGCTTGTGGATAGTAAAATAAGAATATAGGTTTTGTCCCCTCTGTCACCTGCCAGCAAGACACTTCATATCCCTGAGCCTGGGTTTCCTATTCAATAAAATGGGGCTAATCAGGATCAGGACTAGGGTGAGGACTCATACAAACCTAATGATGAATATGCCTCCTTAAATTTTGTACTCAAGGCAACTTGCTTGCCTCATTCTCATCCAAGCCTCTAGGAATTAGCTACTTCACCTAGCTATTACAATAAATCATGAAGCTGAGGAAGCAGAAAGAGAGAGTAGATTATATTTGCCTGATGTGAGAGTGGGATTTGGGAAGCTTTGTCCAGTGAAGGGATGTTAAACTGAGCCGTAAAGAATAAGGTTTACTAGGCAGGCACTGGGTTGTTCCCTGTAAGTAATTAAAGAGTGAATAATAAGTTATCCTTAGAAAGGTCAATATAGCTTAGAAAGAAATGATGATGAGCTAAAAGTTATTATTTATTCAGTACCTACTATGTGTGGGATATGACTAGGCATTTTGCAAATTCTTTAATCCTCACTATAGCCTTAAAAGGTTAGTATCATTTATTCCCATTTTACAGTGTAGCCTTGAAAAAGCTAAGCCCAAAGAGGAAAAACATTATATAGTATGCTGGTTTTCTATTGCTGCTATAAAAAATTACCCAAAGTTTGGTGGCTTAAATAAAACAAATTATTATCTTACAGTTCTGGAGGTCAGATGTCTGACACAGATGTCACTCAGTTAAAATCAAGGTTAGTAAGGCAGTGTTTTCTTCTGGAGACTCTAAGATTGTTCTAGAATCCATTTCCTTGCCTTTCAACTCCTAGAAAGTTTGCACCTGCTTTGCAGTTCATTTTAACCATTCATTTATTCACCAAACATTTGTTCAGTGCCTACTACATGCCTAGCTATTGTTGTAGCACTTAGATGTATCAATGAACCCAAAACACAAAAATCCTTGCCCTCCAGGAATTTACCTCCTGGTTGGAGAGAAATACATAAACAATAATCATGATAAATAAGTAAATATAGAGTATATTTGAAGGTGGTGAGAGCTAGTAAAATGAATAAAAAGGCAGAGTAAGTGGTATCAGGAATACTGGGGGAGACGAGGTGGGTGCAAGTATTACAGGGTGGTCATAATAATTCCCAAGTAGGAGGTGATATTTGAAGAAAAATCTGTAGGAGGTAAAAGAATTAGCTGAAGGACATCTGGGGAATAGCATTCCTGGTAAAGAGCTAGTGCAGAGACATGATGGTGGAAGTGTGCCTGGTGTGTCTGAGGAAAAGCAAGGAGCAAAGTGAGCAAGGCAACAAGTAGGAATAGTTGAATCTTCCCCTAACCAACAGGAAGAAAATGGGCTGTCACAAGAAGGGGAGGGTGAGAGGGAGAGAGAGGGCAGTACAACCCCTGTGCCCGGTCACAGATGAAAATTGTCCTCAAGGCTCCACTTTTCCACGGTACGTACATGTCTGTTGAGTTCTAATTATATGGCAGACTCTACATGAATTAATTCATTTTATCCTCAAAACAACTTTATGAAGTAGATAGGATGATTAGCCCCATTTCACAGCTGAGGAAAATGCTCAAGATGACACAGCTAGAAAGTGGCAGACTGAGATTCAATCCTAGACAGTGCAGTGCCAGAGTCTGCTCACTTAGCCATCCCTCCCCAAAAGATGTCCTTTCTATCTAAAAACATCTCCTCACTGATCCCTAAAATCCCATCATTAACACTTCATGCCTGTCATAAGCACTGTCCAAAATTTAAATGGGTGCTAAGATAAGCTCCTTGTACCTTACAGTGAGTGAGTCCATCTATCCATTCAATAAGAGCTATTGATCACCTATTAAGGGTTAGGTCTCTGGGCTCAGACTTTTCTCCATGCAGGAAGGACTTGGCAGGGGGAAAGTGTATGCCAAAAAAGAAAAGTGGAGCCGTGAGGACAATTTTCATTTATTTGAAGTTTTGACTCTGAGAAGTCCCCATTCATCACTTAGTAACCATTAAGTCACCACCCGGTATGATGATGCTCATCCTTTCTGCTGGATAGCTCTCCCTCCACAGCTAATTGCCTTATATCTATAGTCTAGTCCTTGTCAGTTTTGTCACACTGTTATTACATACAGTAATGGTGTGTAAGATATTAGCCTGTCATTATATATAAATGGGTCTAAGGAAAACTCATTTCCAAGAATCATTTTCGAAAATGAATCCAGAAGAGAGGTAAAAGCTTATTTTCTGTCTCCAAGGACAACATAAAGTAACTCTGAGACTTGTACAAGGATCATTTAAGGTGGACTTTATGGCCCCTAGGAACACCAAAGCCACACATACACATTGTGGGTTTATGTAAAGCCCACGAAAGAGTTAAGCTGAAAAGTAGCAGCATTTTTCCTCTCCTGCTAACTGTGTCTGCCTTGAGGGTATGAACAACCCAGTCTTTTCTCCCCTCACCATTCCCCTATTTATTTTATTATGGTTAATAACACGTGACCAGAAAATCATTTTTATCATTTTCCCTCTGGTGTCATTAAGTTTAATTTCTTTGTTTTAATAATACAGCACCAGTGACTTGTCTGACATTAGAACTTTTCTCTTTCAGTTATCTATTAAAGTAACACTTTATTACAAAATATGCATTTCATACAACTCTCAAAACCCCAGGTTTGTGATATCCTTAAGGGTCGAACACTATCTGTGTCTCCAGTGTTTTCTCAATTTACTTGTTTCTGACAACTTTCACCACTGAGACATAAACTCTATGAAAGCCAAGACATCGTACGCTTTGTGTCCCCAGAACACTGCCGACACGTGGCAGGTGTTCAAGAAGGCACGTTCAATGATCAACGAAATGCACACCTTCTCTAACCTCATACCCTCTCACCGCTGACCATACACAAAACAACCAAACTCCTTTCCACGTGAAGAGTTTGTTTATGAAATGAAGTAGAAATGGTGTCTAACCACATTAAGAAAACTAATTCATCTTAGGATATCTAAAAACTTTAAATGCAACAAGTATGTGTCAAAGACCTGATTCTGGTGGCTGAGAAAAAAAATCAAGGTGCCTCAGACTCTGTGTTTGCCCACAGGGGCTCAGAGCCTGGTAGGGTCCTGATGATTACCTCAGAGAGAACCCAGAGTGACCTCAAGTTCTCAAGTCCGCCCCCTTAAAGCCCTCCGGTAGTCACTGGGACCCTTCATCTGGCATTTCCGAATGAAGATTCAGCCTATGGGCTCTGGAGCCAGATTGCCTGAGTTTAAGTCCTGACTCAATCAAATACTACCTCTGTGACTCTGGATAACTTATTTACCTTTTCTGTGCCTTGGTGATGATTAAATGAGTTCATGTATATAAAATGCTTAGAACCATACCAGGTACAAAGTAAGTATTCAATTAATATTAGCCATTATTTGGTTTATTACTTCCACTTTGTGACAAATTATATTTTCCATGGCTATCTTGAACTACTATTAATTTCTATGGTTGTGTATTTTAAATATCTTTATTGCTCTTTGAAAAGATATATGATCATTACAAAAGATTTAAATTATGTAGAGAAAGAAAACACTTCTCTATAGTCTTACCCACAAAGGTAAAAACATACTTCACAATCTGACAAAACTTCTTCCATGTGATAATTTTCCTACTTAAGAATGTATAATTATTTTCAACATAAATGTATTATGTTATACATATTGTTCCACCAACAGCTTATTTGTTAAACTCACTGTACTGAGATCATTTATCTGTGTCAATATATAAACATCTATAAATAACCATTACCTTTCAGCAAACATTTGGACCATTTACTGGTTATATAGTATTTATAAAGATTTGGGCTATACTCTTCAAGCTAAAGCTCATGTTTCTTAAAGGAAATATTACCGAATTCTCAAAGAGCTCTGCAGATAGAAACTCTTAAGTAAAATATTTATTTATTTATTGACCATTTTAGGAGAACTGAAGAAGCAGCAGAAACAAGCTTCAACTACAGAAAGTTGGGTTTCTAAACTCTTCTAAAAGTTCTAAAATAGATTTTGACTAGTACGATATAACTATCTATTTTTTGGGGTTGTTGTGAAGACAAGAAAAGGTCATGTATGTAAAGTACCCCATAAATGCTCAATAGATGCTGGTTATCATTGCTATTAGGATGGCAATTAACAAAGAGAGATTAGACACCATCTGTCTGGCAAGGTGAAACAGATACCTCTGGCAACCACCCTAGGTTCTAGGATTCTGTTCTTTAATAACTAAATTGTACCTAGATAAACTAGAGCATGGAAATAAAAACATAGACTAACTGCTCATCCTGATCCTTCCAGCAACTAAAAATTATCTCCAAGATGTCTGTTAATTTATAAGAAAGGTTAAAAATAGTGTTTATTAAAGTTGCTTTTTCTGTCTAATGACCTGTAGAAGGAGTGGCAATTTTGATTAGCATTTCATTACCTCATTCAGCTTGCCCACAGTTGGACACAGAAAAGGAACAGGAGGGAAGATGATTATTGAACAAGACTATTTCCGTTTTGTGTATCATATTCGGTGTTTCCCAACCTTGGCGTTGTTGACATTTAGGGCGAGGTGATTCTTTGGGTTTTTGTTGATGTTGTCGTTGTTGTTGTTTGTGGGGGAGGGGAGGCTTCTGTGTATTATAGGATATTTAGCAGCATCCCTGGCCTCTACCCACTAAATGCTAGTAGCATATTCTCCCACCAAGTTTTAAGCCCCTAAAATGTCTACGGACATTGCCCCTGGGGTTTGAGCAGCAAAAGCACCCCTAAATAAGACCCACTGATGAATGTGTATATATATATATATATATATATATATATATACACACACACACACATGTTCTGTATGGCATTTTATACTTTGCGAATTCATTTAATATTCACAATAGTTGTGTGAGTAGGCTGGGTGGATATTCTCCATTTTATAGATAGGGAAAAAACATCATCCTATAACACTAAATATTATAAAATCAAAATTTAAATTATGAACCACTGAGATGACATCATGGATCAGACCACAAAAAAATAGTCTGTGAGTTCTTTTTTTTTTAAAGTATTTTAGTAAAAATTCAGGGTTTTCCTCCTTACTGAGGACCACAAAAGAAATGATCAGGCAGCCAGCCTCAAAGAGGACCCTCTAAATAAAAAACAAGTGTGAGACAAAGCCATATAATTCAGAGTTAATTTTGGGTTCAATTCATTAGCTGTAGAGATAATGGTTTGAAGAAAAATTTGCCTTTTCCTGCAGAGATAGAAAATGGGAGAGCATGTGAATAAATGATTCTAATGGCTGTGACGATATATCTTTAAGAGGCACGAGCATTCCATCTATGAAGAAAGTCTGCCCATTAATTAAAACTGTTATGAAGAGACTACGGCCATGCTACCCTGAACAAGCCCTATCCCCTCTGATCTCGGAAGCTAAGCAAGGTTGGGCCTGGTTAGTACTTGGATGGGAGACCACCTAGGAAGACCAGGTGCTGTAGGCGTAAAAAATAAAAAAATAAGGGATTGTAAACTGACAAGGTCCTTGCAATCTGTGAGGTGAACCAAAGGTTGCCTCGCCTTAAAAAAAAAAATGTTATGGAGAGATACAAAGATTAGAATAGATAAAAACATAGCGCCGACAGGTCTAAAAATCGGTATCTTCAAAAATAAAGAAACTGCCTGAGAGATTGTGGCTGAGTGAGACAGAGGGCAGCAGGAGTCCCATATGACACTCTTTTTTTAAAAATAATTTTATTTTTCAATTATACTTGTCATATAAGATTATATTAGTTTCAGGTGTACAGCATGGTGACTGGACAGTTGTATGGCGTGCGGAGCCATCATCCTGATGAATCTAGTGCCCACCTGACACCATATCTAGTTGTTACAATATTGACTATATCCTTTATGCTATAAAAACAAAAGAAATCATCTGAAGACAGAGACTTACAATCTATAGACATTAAAAGAAGAGAGATTTCTAGATGCCAGGAAGAGCTGGAATCCAAAGGAGATGGGGAATAAGATGAGGAACCAGTGGAAATTCACCAAAGTCATCAACTTTCAAACTAAACCCCTAAGTGGCACAAGCAGACATCTATTAATTTACACATGTCATTTCACTGATTGTGTAGATATCAACCCAGCTGCTTATTTCTCCTTATGTCTGCTGAGGTTTTTTACTACATCAGAACTCAGGTTTGTAGACAGTGAAAATGTCATCACATTAAAAACAATCTGCTTCACATGTGTGAGATAATAGGCTTTGGGGTTAATGCGCTCATGTCTGGGACATCAATCCAAATGTAATTGGCCATCACTCAAAGCCAGCTTATAACCCATCCAGGCTATATGAATGGCATACTTTATTCATTGAAATAACTACAGAACCACAAAAACCAAAACTTGCTCACAGAACTGGCCAGTCTCCAAACAATATCTCTCCCTTCCCTTTCCCCTCACTCTCCTACTTTCAGTTAAACACTAAATTGCTTGGAAAATATAAGACAATACATAGGCCCATCATAAATTATTGGCCTGGCAGACCTCACATGTAGAACGAAACAGCTGTGATTTATGATATAACAAGAGGTCTCCTTGTTCAGTAGCAAGCATCACTTCTATTATTTTGCCATCACAATCCCAGCTTTTGAAAGATTTGATCACCAAATATTAAGGTCATTTAAAGCAAAGTTGTTTTAAATAATGCCCTATCTGGTTCTAACTTCCTACAATTCTAAGGTACCAACCACCCTTTGGGGTAAATACACTCTCTAAGACTATTAACTATAAACCAAAATATTATTCATGAATAGTAACAGTGGCAATTTATCAGGTTAACTATCAAAGTACTGAGTCCCCAAAGCTATGGATACTAGGATTGGTAAGTTAACTGAAAGAAGGAAAGAATTCAGAGAAACATGAGGTGTCAGCCTCTATTCAGTGGATGCTAGAACTGAGTCACTCTCATAAGCCTCCTGAGAGGCCAAGGGCTGTAGGCTGAGCAGAAAAGTGTAAAGAAGAGAGCATGGGCTTTGAAGCTGGGTTTGAAGACTATATTCTTTTTCTATATTCAATGTATAATAATTGAGTTATCCCCTAAAGCTCTCTGAGACTCAGTCCTCATTCCTGGCCTTACAAGTTATTACATGAAGTGGAAAGATGATGGTCATTAAGGAACTTGTTCATAGATACCCAATGAAAACTAGTTTCTTTTCTTTACTTACTCCAGTATTGCTCAAGTTAACCTTGAACTGGATTGTAGAGTAATTACTATTAACTCTGAACTGATAAAGCGTCAAATATCTTAAAACTAAATGATTTTATTTTTAAAATGGGCAGAACATCTGTGAATACATAGGTACTTAACAGTATATGGTTACATTCATCCATAGCTTACATATACCACTTAAAATGCTAGATAAATCCCCATTTCTACTGCTGTAGAATTGGGACTCTGAACTCTTAGCTCCAAAAGTCTCACTCCAGTCAACAGAATCAGTCTAAACTGAAAAGCCCTCATGAAGAGCTGGAAGCACGTTCAGATCCTTCTGGATAAAGACCAACACTAGGGGGAGACTCTCCCTTCTGTAAATCCCCTTGCTCAGTCACCACCCCAATGCTCTATGAACATTTCCTGAATAGTATCAAGTTTAATAATTGATAAATAGAGCCAAGCAGGCAGCAAATGTCACTTATGGGATCGGGGAATTAAGCCCAACTAAGTGCCAAGAAATTACCTTCCCAAAGTCATTCAAAAAAGTTGAGAATAAGAAGTCACAGATTCTAAATTAAATATATAATTTAATATTATCAATTACCCAGCAATATGTTTTTGTAATCATAATATTTGATTTTTCTTGGTAGAAAAATTGAATGGTCTCACAATATTAGTGATAACATATTAATGATATGAATGATAACAATAAAAGTAAGCATACCTATGTGTATAAAGCTTTATGTGTACTTCTTTTTGTTTTTTCATTCATCCAATAATCCAGTCAATAGAGACATTAATCCATTTTTCTGTTTGAAAAATTACGATATAGAGAGATTAAATGACTTAAAATTCACTGTAGAATAGTGATTAAGAGCACAGATCTCAGAATCAGATTGACTGGGTTCAAGTCTCAACTCTACCACTCACTAGCTGTGTGACCTGCCAAGTTAATTAACCTCACTGTTCTTTATTTTCTTCATGTATGAAATAAGAATAATAATAGTACCTACCCCATTGGGTTGCTGGAGAATTAAATGAGTTAATATATGTAAAACATTTAGAATTGTGCTTGATACACGGTAAGCAGTTAATATGGTTAGCCATTATATGACCCAAAGTCACATACTTATTTATTAATTTATACATCAATTGTTTAATTACCACTTGTGTCAGGTACTGTCAGGCATTTGGGAAAAGCGATGGAAAAGGTCTTCTAATTTAATGTAAAATATAGACATTATATAATTCTAGTTAAGATGTGATGAGTATAATGACAGAGGAAGTAGGAAATACACAGCATACAGGGGAGAGAGGTTAGCGGCCAGGTGAGTGATGAGGCATGCCAGAGCCCAGACTGGACACCAGCTGCATTTGAAACATTAGTAGCAGCAAAAAGGAAGGTTCATCAACAGCTCTGAATCTATTTTCAAGGTTTATGAGTAAAGAAGACTAAGAATTTTAATACCTAACCCAAATTCTGAAACTTTCTGGGCAAATCATTTGACCTTTCAGTTTCCACTTCCAGACACATAAAATGCCAATATATTAGGGTTACTCTGGGAAAAAATTAATATCACTGTGTGGGTTTCCATGGTTTGTGAAGAGCCTACAAAGTCATAAAACCCTGGCAGCGAGATCAATGGATAACTGTCAGATCGACCACTCACCTTTTCATACAAGAGATAATGACAGAGTGGGACACACAGGGGAATACCATGGCCTTTCTCCATAGAATCCTAGAGCCAGAAAACATCTTTGGGTTCTTGTCTGGTGGCTTCCAAACCTTTCACCACTTAGGATATCTTTTACTACTTGTCTATCATGAACTCCGTGTTTTTAAAAATGTTGACCATATTAAGTACAAATTGATAAATCCCTCACTTTGCTTCATTACAGAATATTTCATGCATGAAACATGGAATTCTAGCTGACATAATCCAAACAAAATAAAGATTTCCTATTATGCCCTCATTGGAAATTAAATAAAGAGAAAAAAAGGGTAAAGAAGAGGAAACACCACCCATAATTCTAACACCACTGTCAAGATTTAGCCATATTTCCTTCCAATCTTTATTTTGGGCACTATTTTCTTTAATAGTTGAGGGCATATTGCATATCGCTAAGGCAAATAAAATGGACATGTCTTTAGGTGAGGTGGAGGGCTATTGAATATCATTTATCCTTCCCTAACTCTGCCCCTTCACCACACTCTGAGACCCTATACCATTTGGGTAGCACTTCCTTCATGGCACTAAGTTAATGTTATTAGATGTGACTCTTCCTCTGCTATGGTCTGAATGTTGTGTCCACCCAAAATTCATATGTTGAAACTTAATCCCCAATGTAATGGTATTTGGAGATGGGGTCCTTGGGAGGCAATTAGGTCATGAGAGTAGAACCCTCATGAATAGGATTAGCGCCCTTATAAGAGACCCCGGAGAGATCCCTCACACCTTCCACCATGTGAAGTTAGAGAAAAGACAGCATCTATGAACCAGGAAATGGTTCTGCACTAGACGCTTAGTCTGCCAGCACCATAATCTTGAATTTTCCAGGCTCCATAACCATGAGCAATAAATGTATGTTGTCTGTATGCCACCAGTTTATGGTATTTTTGTTATAACAGCTTGACTAATATACTATAAAACTCTCTTATTCATTGCTATACTCCAGCACTCTGCAACTTACCTAGCACATAGTACACATTTATTACTTTTTTTTTGCTATACTGAATTAAACTATTTAAATTAAACTTAAATATTAAAGCTCCATTATTGCCTTTGCACATCACAGAAGTCTTGGTTCAGTTCTCTTATTTCGCAGATGAAAATACTGAAAACCAGAGTAGATAAAGGACAGAGGTTTCCATGTGTATGACTGAGTGATTGCCAAAAAGCAACAGATGGCCACAGAAGCTGGCATATTTTAGAATTCTATCACTTTACGATAACCACTACTCATGTTTTAGTGGCCATCTTTCATGCAATTTGTACAAATGGGATAATATTCTTTTTCACCAGGGACAGTTTTTAAAAATGCAGTCTTTAAAAAAAAACCAAAAAACAAAAAACCTCTTCCTGCTCTCTGCCCTACCCACTCTCTACTAGACACCCACCCCTCTGCTCCATGCCAACTGCCATGTAATCAGTGTTAATGACCTGGCTGTATCATTTCATAATATTTCCATGCTGCTAGAATCATAAGCAAACATAAATACATGTATGAGGTGGGGTAGTCATTGTTTTTCAAAAATGGGATCATACTATATATACATTTCTATAGAGTTTGCCTTTTTGCACTTAACAATACATTGCAGAAATACATCCAAATCAGCTGATTTTGACCTACCTCTTGTGAGGTGGTCGGGTGCTACGTTGTTTGGGATTTCACCCCTATGGATCAGGTGTTCATAAGCCCCTGAATGAGTTTTGGCTGCAGCTTTGCAGATAGGAAAGGCAAACTCATACCGAGAATAGGTATCTATCCATGTGAGGACAACCCAGCCCTTCCAGGATGGAAGGGACCCAAGGCACTGGTGGTCTCCTTGAGGAACAGTGCCCATCCTTTTCCTTCCAGGCCCTTGACCAGCCAGTTAGGCCACTGGCCACAGCCCATGTTTCTAAAAGCCACCCTAAGCAGCAAGTTTGCCCCATCCATGGGTCTTTAAATTCCATGTCCTGAGAAAGTGAGTGAATTTTTGCTTATCCAGTTTTATGTTCTACCTCCTTGATTAAGCCCATAAAAATTTATACCTCCCTGGCTCCTGCCAATATGTGCTAATCTTTGCAGTTCCTTTGAGTTGTAATCTCTTTCCTCCCTTATCAGGCCTCACACATCCCCAGCTGGCTTCTGCTGGGAGTTTACCTTAGTTATCATACTGGCATTCAGGAGAGGCAGCAGGGGCAACTACTTAGAGGGACACCTGTTATCTTGTGGAGGCGACATCTGCAGTGTCTTCCCACATGAGGGAAGTGTTGACACGTCATAGACAGGGATGAGTTAAAAGTTCTGGGAGTTCAGAGGAGTCTACAGAACCACAATCCTGTGGCATCCACTTAGATGTCCTCATTCTGTAGGTCCATAGATAAGAGTAGAGATTTGGACATTCTGGGAACATGAGAATTTTGGGACACAAACCAAGCCGATTTACCCAAGCTTTTATTTTTTTACCCAGGGTCCTAAACTTTCCCAGCCAGAGCCCTGCCCTTAGCACTACAGACCTGGCTGGCTTGTTGAGAATCTAAAAGTCTCTGGAGCTCCTTGATTCTAACTACTAAGTCCTGCACTTGCTCCTCAGCTACATCCATGCTTCCACTGAGGAGACAAGGTGTCTTTGTAAACTCCCAAAGAGCCCCTACAGAGAGGCTCTCTACCTCTCACACTTTGCCTTTAGAGGTTTATTAACAGTCTTCAGCTTCTCATTATCTCTCTGCAGAGCATTAATACAACCTCTAAACACCAACTGACAGCAAAGCCCTTATATGTATTTGTTCTCCCCATTGTATTTCAAATATCTGAAGCATCAAGTATGTTTACATCCACCCAGGTCACCAACAGTGAAAGTTTTAGCAATTAGCCTGCCACCTTATACCAGGGACTATCTGTGCCCTATATATCACATGGTATGATAGGTAGGAGAATAATGCCCGGTACCAAAGATGTGTGTGACCTAATCACCAGAATCTGTGAATAAGTTTTCTTATATGGCAAAAGGGACCTTTCAGATGTGATTAAGCTAAGAATCTTGAGATGCGGAGATTATCCTGCATTATATATTGGTGGGTCTAAAGCAGTGGTCTCCAACCTTTTTGGCACCAGGGACCAGTGCTCCTATGAGAACCTAATGCCTGATGATCTGAGGTGGAGCTGAGCAGCAGCTGCAAATACAGATGAAGCTTCGCTCACCTGCCCGCCATTCATTCCCTGCTGTGCATTCTGGTTCCTAACCACAGACTGGTACTGGTCCATGGCCCAGGGGTTGGGGACTCCTGATCTAAAGTAATCATCAGAGTTCTATATAAGTGAGAAAGGGAGATAGAAGAATCAGAGTCAGAGAGATATTTGAAGATATTACACTACCAGCTTTGAAGATAAAAGAAGGAACTACAAGCCAATGAATACTGGTGTGGTGACCTGTGAAGGATGTAAAAGAAAGGGTGATTCTCCACTAGAACCTCCAAAAGGTACAGAGCCCTGCCAACACCTTGTTTTATCCAGTGAAACCCATTTGGGACTTCTAGCTTTCAGAACTTTAAGATAATAAATTTGCGTGTTTTAAGTTTGTGATAATTTTTACAGGAGCAATAGGAAACTGATACATATAGGGTGAGGGCTTCTTTGCCAGCAGCAAATGATCCAACCCCAACCTCATCGTACTGCCTGCTTTCTCACTGAGAAGCAGTCACCAAGACAGAACTCAACTTGCAAATAACTTATTGCCGAAAACACGTCTGAAGCAAAAAATGGAAAGAGAGGAATAAGCAAGGACAGCCTGCAGATTATAATGTAGATCTGATTCCTGTGCAAGGAAAGTGAGAAGGAAGGCTTGGACTGGAAAAGCTGCAGACTGCAGTGTAGCTGTGAGACAGTCTCATCCAGGCTATTGGAGGGCCCCAGAATAAAGACTGTCCAACCCAGAGAGAGCATGGCCTCAGAATGAGTGCCGTGGCAGATCTGAAAGTGTAGCAGCTGGAGGCTGTGAATCAGTGGGCATCTCATAGCAAGTTATTTTACTGGGAGATGTAAGGAGCCCATCTCCATAGTCACCACACTCACCCACTGGCTTCCCCTCTGCCCCCCCAATCCAGGCTCTCATAATGCTGATTAACCACAGGCCTCTTACAGGGGCAGAGCTTTTACCTGAGTTTACCATATAGCCAAGAAAATATCAGAGCACATGGTCTCTGCAGGTTAGGCAGACCTCAGAGGGGCAAGGAGAGGGGCTGAACTACACAAACCCAAGTCCTGATCCTCAAATTTACCAATTAGATAATTCGTTACTCCTTGACTGCTGAAGAGTTTGGAGGGGTGGAGAGAAGCCAGGATTGGTCCTCAAATGAAGCTCTCTCCACATGGAAAAAATATTAGAAGAGAGAAGTATTGTGCCCCGCACCACATCAGATTGCTGGAACAAATGTCTCAATTTTATTTTATTGCCAGATTGCTTTCCAAAAAAGTTAAAACATTTTTCACATTTACTAAGCAATGTTCAGAGGACTGTTTTCTTGTATTTCTGTACAGTATTAGGCATTGTCACTCTTTTTTATTTCTGCCATTCTAATGGGTGTCAAGTATTTCATTTTTATTTAATCTGCATTTGCCTAACTTCTAGGAAGACAGAACACCTTTTCACGTACCATTTGTCTTTACAGTTGTGTAGACTGCCTATCCAAATGCCTAGGCCATTCCACTATTAGGTTGTTTGGTGCTCGGGTTCCTTTTGTTAATGTGTTTGTAGAGGTTGTATGTATAGCAACCCCTTATCTGCTATATGCATTGCAACTATTTTTCAGCCTACTTTTTTGTGCCTGTATTTAGGGTATCTTTTATCAGACAAAACATTTTAGATTTTGTAAAGTTAGACATATTTTCTTTTATGGTTTCTGGGTTTTCTATATTTGTCTGCAGGATATCCCTGTTCTCACATTTTATATAGTCTCTTAAATTTTCTTCTAAGATTTTTACTATTTTATTTTTATGTGAACTATTTCATCTATCTGAAATTTGTTTTTGTATTGTTTCCTTTCTTATCAAAATAATACTTTTCTTATACACATTTTAGGAAGCTTTAGATGATAAACAAGAAAAATATTTTAATTACTCATCATTCCTTATCGAATACATAGTCCTTGTGAATGTTTCTGGCTATATGTACCCTTTCAGTCCTTTTCTCAATGCATTATACACAACCTTAAAATTAAAAATTTTTATGTTATAAATTTTGTTGTACAATCTGCTTTTGTCATTTAAAAATTAAGACATACTTTTAATAGCACAAGAATAATCCAACCATATAAATGCACCACCATTTGTTTAATCAAATCTCTACTTTTAGACATTTACATGGTTTCCAATTTTTGCTATGAAGATAACATACCATGATGTTGCCTCCCATTTGTTAGACTATATTTTGTACTTTATTAAAGAGTTCACTCACTTCCAAGTATGTTTGTTCAACTTTAATAGCATCTAAAATTATCTCCTTTAAAAGTCAGATAAGGAGAGGAAAAGAAGATCATGTGTTTTTTCTGGGTTGCTATATTGAAATATCTCTGAACTAAATAAAAGATTTGGAACAACCTTTAAAAAAGAACTGGATCTTCAGAGTGCAAATGATAGGTTTAGAAATTACATTTCTAAAGATCAAGAAGAGTTTAGAATCGAAGAGTTCGAACATTAAAAAATAAACAGTAACCATAGCACGGGGAAAATCACCAGGTGGAAGGATCAAAAAATCCTAAAATACCAGCAAGCAGGTGAAGGACCAATATGGTAACAATGCCAGTTCTCTTAATACTATAACTACACACCGACAAGCCACCTCCAAGCTCTTTTAGAAAGAGACAAATCAATAATCATTTCATTTCAAGATTTTACTAGAATCTCAAGACAAAGAAATTAATAGTAGAAAGTCTAAGAATGAGTGAAATTAAAAAAAATACATGAACACAGACCACATTTTAATTAAAATATAATTTAAAAATAAATCTGAATATTTAAAAAATATTTTAAGTAGAGCAAAAGTATATACATTAATTTACTATCGAACATATTTCTATTGGCTTTGAATTCATTATGGTTTGGGAATTTCTCGGTCATTGCTCTTTTCCATAACTAACAATATTCCAAACAAGAAGAGAAAAAATATTGAACTGTACACAATAAACTATGGAATGTGATGTTAGGAGGGAGCTTACATCTCAGCTAGTCTTGTCCTGATAATTTCCTTTGGGAAAGCTAAGGCCGGAAAATGGGAAGTAAACTTGTTAAAGATCAGATATCCAGTTACCTGCTGAGCTGGGAGCAGAAATGCAGATCTCCTGCCTCTCAGCACAGTGCTCCTGCCACTAGCACCACAAATCTGTAATGCAGTCATACTTGTTCTTGTGTCTGTGATCAAACAAATCAAACCAGGAAGGCAGCAAGATGAAATCTACATGTATGTGTGTAATCACAAGTATTTGAGTACTGATATCAGTTTTCTAGCTGTTCCATGCTATGGTTCTGAAAAGGAGCTACCAGATTTAAATCGGGCCAGGATGCCTGTGGAGCCCACTCCAGAGCACAGGTTTCTTAGAGCACCACCACACCTGCCATTTCCCCAACTGCCAACCTTGAATGGAAGGGGCCCAATCTGACTCTTGCTTCAATTTATTCCCAGGGTAGAAGATCCTTCAATATTTCCTCCAAGCGAATTTGATAGTTAACAGCCAAGTGGAAAATGTTCAAAATTATTGGATCTAATACACTTCTTGCTAGCAAATTAAAAATACGTGATATTACAAAGAACATTTCTTGTCTTTAAGGTTAAAAAAATTAGGAAGGTATAGCCTACAGTAAAAATTCTTGACTTTTCTCCAACATAACATGTCTTAGCTGTAATAGTCACAACAGGTTACATGTTTCTGCACAGAATATGGCTTGTTAGATATAACTCCACCCTCTTTTCCCCACTACCACTGAAACACCGTAACTAGGTAATATTTGGATATTTTAAAGTGGAATCTGACCCAGGAGTTATGATCCTTTTTAATCCAGAATCTGAAGTTGTTTTGACTGTGTGCATAGTATTTATTGTTACTAGTAATAATAATGACAAAAATGGCCAAAATTATTCTAGTTGGAAATTCATTACATGCAACTGTAGTTATTTTAATAACCATAATAATGAATTACCTGGAGGAAATCTTCTTTAAATGCTTGCTACAGAGACTGGCACACCCATAAAAGCAGAACTTCCATCTAATGGGTGCCTCTAGTGTCCTTATTACATGCTCTCTGCCATCTCTCATGTCAGCTCCAGCTGCAATGGACAGTTATGTGTGAGCTCCCCACCTCACCAATAGCCCTCCTCGAATATACTGCACTCAGCATTCTGCCCCACACCTTGAAGCTTACTGGCCTGGGCATGAGGCAAAAAGCTTGGGAGTGCAGGGCCGGTAGAGCTGTGGGAAAACTCTCCATTGATGGGGGACAAGAGCCACAGCCTTTCAGGAGGACAATTCTAGGTGTTCTATAAACTGCTCAGGTAATCTCAGCAGAATTGCCTTCTCCATGAGCTCCCAGATTATTCTTCCCTGCTCATCCCTTGGCTCCCTCAAGCACCTCTTAAATGAATCACCTGCACCCAACTCCCTGTCTCAGCCTCTGCTTTCAAGGGAACCCAAACTAAGGCATTCCACTCCCTGAGTCTAGAGGATTTCCAGAAATATAAACTAGAAATACTTCAGATGGTTGCTCCCCAACACAAGGAAATATCAGATTATTTTTGTCTTGCATTAAAAATATTTAAACATTATCAGATAGGAACTTTTGGAAATTAAATTCATAATATTTTATTGTGGGAACAATACTTTGATGATTATTCCCATGCTCTGCTTTGATGAGCCACGTGCTCATTGTACCTATTCAGTTCTGATGCAGGCCCTCCAGATCATTTACTGTGTAACTACTTGAGTGTCTGATTGATTCAAGCCTGAGCTCTTAGCCTGAATGAGATCCTGGCAAAGTTCCAGAACTTAATGGATAATTTGTAGAGGCCATACCCTGGGTATTTGGCAGTATGTCCAATGATGTGGGGGGAATAGCCAACATTCATTACAACAGTTTAAGGCCCTTAACAATTGTTGTGAGTGACACAACCAATGTACTGACCACAAAAATTTAATTCAATAGGTACATTTAGAGCACTTACTATGACAATTAACAGTTATAGAGCAGTTTCGCACCTATTACTTCATTTGAGCCCAACATAATCTGTAAAATGGGTATTATTTACTCTCTCCACTTCATAGATGATGCAACTGCAATTCAAAGAGGTGATTAAAACCAGAAAGGTGCTCCATGAACATGGGTGAACTGAATTACTTACCTGAGGTTAGACCTCAGACATGAATCTAGATCTTCTAATTCCCAACTCTTTGCTCTTTCCCCTACTTCCTGCTGCCTAGTGGGACAGCACTAAGTACTACCTCTAATGCAAAAGGCAAATGAATAGTCCTTGTTCTCTGCCTTAAGGACTCTTACCATTGGAGAGAAAAACAGCATTGTATTTTATTAAATGAATTGACCCCAAGTCACATAAATTTAAAAGAGAGAGAGAGATGAGTGCTGGCTTGCGAGGTAAGGGAAGGCTCTCTAAAGGGGAATGGAAGTAGAGTTGGGCCCCGAAGGGTGATCAGGAATTTCATGGGACAAAAGGAGAAACGGAATGCACTGCATCCAGTAAGGAGGACACTGAGGAGATAACGGCTTTAGGTTTGGAAAATCTCACACGTCTTGGTGACTCATTAACCATATAACATTCTTTAATTTAAAGTTTTTATTAACTACAATATTCTTAGTAAAGTTTTTATTAACTACAATATTCTTAAATTCTACACTTCAAAGTAAAGTTTTTATTAACTACAATATTCTTAAATTCTACACTTAAATCATTTTTTTGGTATTTAGAACCAATTAGCTCAATTTAGTGATTTATCAACATATTGGGTCCTATAGACCCAGAATCTTACATGGAAGCCAAATATTTAAACAGGGGCTATTGCTGGTGGAAGCAGAGGTGATACAGGTGAAGAGGGGCTAAGGGAAAGAGGATTGTTCACACTAGGCAAGTCCATATCAGCCAAAATTCTGCTATGTGAGTCAACAAAGTACACATGTCACTCAGGATTTGGCCAGAAAAACAGAAACGACCTCAATTATTTTAACAGAGAAAGTAAGACATGAGAACTGAATGGATGGTGTTGGAGGACTGAAAGGCTAAAAGGGAGCATGAAGAGAGAGTAGCCTCTCCATTGGGGGCTGGGTAAACAAAGGGAAAGAGGTTGGAATTTTTAAAACCTCTGAGGTTAAAAGAGATGTCACACTGCGCTGGTATTAAGCCCTCATGGAAGGGGATACTGCCCAGCTTGTAATGGTAATTCTGATGGGGGACGATGAGACAGACTGGTTCTGGGTGTACTAAGGAAAAAGCTAGGGGCTGGGACAACTCACACACACACACACACACACACACACACACACACACACACACACACACACACACACACAAATGGGTCATTGCTCGAGTGACGCTGGTGGTAGCAACAAATAACCAGGAAGGACCAAGTTCCCCACTCGTCCCCCTGCCTTTCAGTTTTCCTACCAACTCCTATTGGTAGGACTCAACTGGAGCCAGCTGGCGAAGAAAAGATGGAGTGCATTCTCCTAGCCCCACCATCACAGAGCAGATTGTGAAAGGTGGAGCTGAGGAACAAGAGCTTCATAACCAATACTGTGCTTCGGACCACAAGAAGGAGCAGACAAGAGAATAAGAAAATGAGAATAATTCTGCCCTGAATTTTCATGATTGTTGAGAAAATAACTCAGAGTTTATATCTTACAGATAGCAGACCAGTTTGTCTATACCTCTGAAGGACAAGGCGATGGTATGTTAAATTGAGTATGAACCACAAGTTAATATGTACAACTTAGAGGAAAAGACCAATGGAATAGGATGAAAACACAAAGTAGATCCTCAAATTCTGAAATACCTCACTTTGCCATTTCCTGGTTTAGAAATTATTATTAAATAATGATTTGTTTTCTTCTTTACATATGTTCTTTCTCTTCAGATTCATTTTCTCTTCTATAATTTACTTGATAAAGTCTATACATCATAATGGATAAGTGATACAGCCACTAACTGCAAGTACATTAAATGTCTGCAGCGTTTTTCCCATCTGTGAGATGGCAATGATTAGATTATATGCAGAAATTGGGATTCTCTTGTTAGTGATTAACATTCATTCATTCATTCAACAACTACATTTAATGTCTGCTATATGACAGGCAATGTTTTAGGGGCAAGGGTTAAAACACTGAATAAAATAGACGGAACACCCATATCAGTTAGGAACCCTTACTGACCTAAGAAATGGAAAATCCCACGCCAATAGCTTTACCAAATAGGGTTTTTAAAACCTACGAGGTTGGAAGAGATGTCACACTGAGCTGGTATTAAGCCCTCATGGAAGGGGACACTGACCAGCTCGTAATGATAATTAATAAGAAATCATGATGGAGGCAGCCATGGTTGGGGAGAGGGGGGCGGGTAGGGATGTGCTAAGATGCCATCACAGACCCAGTTTCTCTCTACTTTTCTGCTCAACCTCCTTCAAGGGCTGCTTTTCATACTCTTACTTGTCATTTCGTGATCACAAGTCACGTATTCCACTGCCAGGAAGCATACCTGCATTCCTAACAAACAGGAGGAGAAAAAAGAGAAGAGGCAATGCCAGTGTTGGGAAAGCAAAGACTTCCCAGAAATCCTCAACAGACTTCTGCCCCTGTCACCGACCAGAGCTATAGCACATTGCTACCACTAGCTACAAACCAGAATGTGAGGGTGAGCATGTTTAGCTGGACATATTTCTACCCCAAGTCAAACCGAGAGTCTGTTAGTAAAGAAGAAAGGGCACTGAGTGGTTCTCTAGCAGTCTCTATCATGGCCCCCGCACCATGGAGCTCATTCTATTCCAGTGGGTTGTATTCCTATGGCTCAATGGTTGCAGCAACTGAAACCAACACAAAAAGAATTTGTTGGAAGGACGTAAACCAGTTCACGTAATCAAAGGGAATTTGGAGAGTCGGGCTATGGAAGGATGAGAACCAGGGTAGCCTCTGAGTGGTCTCATTAGATAAATCAACCCCAATCACAGTAGAGGTGGTGCAGTCTTAGAGAGGAGTCCTACTGCAGGCTTGGGTCCTAGCAGTCTCATCAAGTCTGCACACAAGAGATGACTCCCCAAAAGGAAGTCAGGTAGCGCTTAAGAAGAGGCCAGGCTACTGAGCAGTCCGCCAGGGTCAGGGCATTGACCAAGGGGCTGATATTTGTGGAACGATTTAAGTTTTCCAGATGACAAGTTCTCAAGTGATATTAAGCACTGTAAAATTCTTAATAGGGTACCTGAATCTTAAAAACACATTTTGCTCCAACTCTTTAATACCTCAGAAAAATCCAATTTTCGCTTTGCTAAACTGAACCAGAACTGTAAAAAAAAATAAAAAATAAAAAAATTACACTAAAAGAAAAATAGACAGCAGAAGATTAGATGGTTTTGTTAATAAGACTATCTTCTGGTCACATTTTATATAGAGCTTCTTCTGAATGTAGGTTAGGGAGCTATTAAAAAATTAAAGAAGAGTAGAGCATCACTTGTTATTTGACTTGAAGATGTTCACAGCGGGGCAATGTAAAATCAGATTTTTATAGTATTGCCTGAAAATAATACCATATACTGAACTAGAAGCCCATAGGCAAATCAGGCTGTTAAAGACTATTACCCATGTTATTACTGTTAAAATATTTATGTATTATAATTTTGCAATAAGGAATTTTCAAAGAAAATAATGTTGGCTTAAAATGCTCATATTAGTAAATCCATTCCAAGATAGCACTGTTTGAAAATCTCTGCTGGAGCAAAAGCCAAAAACATCAGTTATTGTTTGAATTTTTACCCCCTAAACGCCTTTTTCCTGACCCTCAAAAACAGTTATAGCAAATGAAGACCAATAAAATTAAGCACAAGAGTAAAATTTATTTAAAATTTAAAAAAATGATATAGGTTCAGGTACCATTGTTATTCACATTCTTTTTATATAGTAGAATTATTTCAACTTCCAATTAGTTTTGAGGTAATTTGATTATTCAAAAAATATTGAACCTGCCTAGCAGGGCAGATACTACTACTCGTCTATTCAATAGCCATTCTCCTAATACTCGTTATTAATATAATCCCATTTTTTTCAAGATGTCAGTATATTCTGCTAAAATAGTAACTTCCCAGATATTCTTACAGCTAGGGGTTGCTATGTGACCTGGTGTAGATGAAGTGATGTAAAGGAAAGAGGTGTTTTTTGTTTTTTTTTTAAAGGAGAGAGACTCATTTAGTGGTATCTTTGACTTTTCTGTCTGGAATGCAGGTGCAATTCCTGGTACTGTGGCAGCCATTTTGCAACCATGAGGATACTGAGCAAAAAAACAAAGATGGATCATAGAGATCTGATGACATTGTGAAGATACTGTACCAGCTCTGGATTGTCTATCTTCAGCCTTTCTCGTGTGATAAAAATAAACCTCTATTTGATTCAGCTATTGCAATCGGGTTCTGTTATTTGCAGCCAGACATACTACTAAATGTTATATGTACTATGCATCAGGCTCTGTGTTGGACCTAGGAGATATACCAGTGAACAAAATGTGGTCCTTCATCTCAGAAAATTTACTGACACATTTAATGAGAGAAACATTAAATAGTAATTACAGAATTAAGTATTTAATTACAACTGTTATGAAGGGTAAGTAATGGGTCTGTGTGGGTAAGATATAATTTGTTGAGAACTTATGCAGAGCTTTTGGGATTAGCCCATCCTCTGTATTCTTTTAAATGACCATATTTATCTGTCAAAATCTAGGACACAAGGTTTGACAAAAAAGTTTGTAATTGTGGAAGTCCAAGAAAATATCAGAAGTATGGTAGTCATGTATTTTTATGCCAGATCCTAAAGCATAGGAAATGCCCAAATTTCTACTTGTCCCCTGTGAAAGGTCAGGCCTCAAGCACAGAAGGGAAAATAATCAACTGTCATGGGAAACGGTGTGGTCCAACTTTTGAAATAAGACACTTTGGTGCTGTTCTTTGAATTTTTAGAAGTGTTTGGCAATATGAATAAACGATATGCTTGGTGAGACCTCCTATTGAGGGGGAAAAAAAGCAAGTCTTCCAAAATGTAATAATCAGGATAATACTTGACCCATACTCTTTTGCTTAGAACTTCTTTGCAGCTGTTACACTAGTTTGGAGAGCTGTAGGAATCTCTTGAGAGCTACCTCACAAATTTTCATTGTTGTAAATTGCTCCATATATATATTGTTATATATATAGATA
Organism: Pteropus medius; assembly: GCF_902729225.1. Lineage (NCBI taxonomy): Eukaryota > Metazoa > Chordata > Mammalia > Chiroptera > Pteropodidae > Pteropus > Pteropus medius. The sequence goes on along the minus strand of NW_024349519.1, from coordinate 3,624,442 downwards.
TAGTATATATATACATATATATATATATATTATATATTTTTTTTTTTGGCAAAACATGCTAGAATGTGTTCCTTGTACCTTAAGGATAAGACTATTTCTTTTGTAACGCACACATTGAGATGTGGGGAAGAAAATATCCGAGGCAGAGAATGTAGAATTTATGGGTTTAATGAAACGGGAAAATTGGAAAAGACATCTCTTCAGAAGATGGCCTTAACTCATTAGCAAACTGAGTTAATTAAAAAGTATTCAAGTCAGACAGTTGCCTTTAAATTTGATAATTTCTTTTTTTAATTACTATGTTCAAACAGGGGAGGTTTTGTTTTCACTCTTTTTTTGGTGCTGTCTTCCCTGGATGAAGCAAGGCATTCCCAGCCAAACGGTGTTGAGCTAATGCTCAGAAAGCAAGGTTTCCTCCTCCCTCCTGAATCCACCTGCTCGTGACCATAAGCCCAGCTCCAGGTGGGAAAGTGTTTGGAGCAGCAGCTGGAGCAGAAGAGACTTTGGAACAGCCACAGCATGGATTTTGATCCTCATAATTTCATTCACACCCGCTTTCTTCAGGAGGCCTGTAAAGTGGTGCTTTTTAATCGAAGTATAATTGACAAATAGTAAAATTCATCTTCTAAAATGTACAGTTCTATGTATTTTGAAAAGTTTATACAGGCATACCTCATTTTATTGCACTTCACTTTATTGTGCTTCACTGATGTTGTGCTTTTTACAAATGACAGGCAAGACCCTCTACCTGAAAAAGGTTATAACTTGCTTTATTGTGATCCTCACTTTATTGCGTTGGTCTGGGACCGAAACTACAATATCTCCGAGGTATGCCTGTATATCATGTAACCACTTCCACAATTAAGTCAGAGAATATTTTCATCTCTTTAAAAAAATCCTCCATGCCATTTTGTAGTCAATCCCCTACCCCAGCCCCTGGTACCTAGCAACCACAGATCTAATTTCTATTTCTGCTTTTTCCAGAAATATCATGTAAATAGAAGCATACAGTATGTAGCCTTTTGAATCAGACTTATTTCACTTAGCAAAATCCCTGTAAATTCAGCAATGTTGTGCATGTATTAGTAGTTCACTCCTTTTTTATTGCTGAATAGTATTCCATGATGATTATGTGGATGTACCACAACTTATTTATTCATTCAGTATTTGGTTGTTTCTAGTTTGGAATAATGATGAATAAAACTGCTATAAATACACTCATGCACAAGTTTCTGGACCTCTAAGAAACTGTCAAACTCTTTCCCTAAGTGGCTATACCACTTTTCATTCCCAATAATAAAAGTATGAGAGTTCCAGTTATTCAACACTCTTACCAGCATTTTGTGTCAGTTTGTTGTTGTTTTTGAGACATTATAACAGGTGTGTGTTCCATTGTGCTTTTAATTTACATTTCTCTACTGACTAATGATACTGAGCATCTTTTCATGTGCTTATTTGCTATGCGTAGTTCTTCTTTAATGAAGTATCTGTTCCAATCTTTTGCCCACTTTAATGGTCAGTTGCTTTTTCCATTATTGAGTTTTGAAAGTTCTGAGAATATATATTCTGATTACCAGGTCTTTATCAGATGGATGTTTTGCAAGTATTTCTCCCTGTGGCTTGTCCTCTCATTCTCTTCACAATATCACCTGAAGAGTAGAAGTTTAAAATTTTAATGAAATCAATTTTGTCAACTTTATTTTATGGATCATGCTTTTTGTGTCCTTTCTAAGTAAAAAATCTTTGCCTAACCCAACGTCACAAAAATTTCCTGTTTTCTTCCAGATATTTGATAGTTTTAAGTTTAAAATTAGGTCTTTTATCCATTTGTAGTTAACTTTTGAATGCAGTATGAGGCAAACATTGATTTTTACATATGAGTGTCACTTTTTACAAATGGATGTCCAAATACTCTAGCACCATTTATTGAAAAGGCTATCCTTTCTGTAAGTCATTGCCTTGGAACCTTTGCCAAAAACCAATTAATATCTGTGAGGTCTATTCTGGTATTTTCTATGTTGTCTTTAATACTATAGCTTTCTAGTGAATCTTGAAATCAGGGTTAGTCCTTCTACTTTGTTCTTTTAAAAAAATTTTTGGCTATTCTAGATCTTTTGCTCTTCCTTATACTTTTTAGAATCAGCTTATTAATTTCTACAAAAAGCCTCCTGGGATTTTCATTGAACTTACACTTAATTTACATCTCAATTTGAGGGAAATTGACATCTTAAGAGTAATGAGATATTCTATTAGGTTTAACTTTAAGTATTCCATGTTTTGGATGCTTTTTTAAATGGTACTTTCAAAAAATTTCTGTTTCCAATTGTCCCTTACTAGTATCTAAAGATACAATTGATTTTTTTGTATATTGCTCTTGTATCCTGAAACTTGGGATCGTCTATGTAGATAATACAGCTTAAAATTTTCCTTTCCAAAATGTATGGCTTTTATTTTTTTGTTGCCTTATTATACTTGCTAGTACCACCAATGCAATGAAAATCTCTTCTTGTTGCTCAATGTGAAGATCTAAGACTCAATCAATCACCATTAAGTTTTCATGTAGATTTTTTTGATAGAAGGCATTCCTTTCTATTCCTAGTTTGCTAAGAGTATTTTGATGCATGAATCTTGAATGTTGTCAAAGTCTTTTTTGCACTCCTTGAAATAATCATATGGCTTTTCTTTTTCAAGCTATCTATATACTGAATTACACTGATTTTTGAATGTTGAACCAACCTTACATTCCTGGAATAAATCTCACTTGGTCATGTTTTATTATTCACTTTATATATTGCTGGATTCAATTTGCAAATACGTTGTTAAGGTCTTTTGCATTTGTGTTAATGAAGAATATTGAATAGCTCTCGAGATAATGCTGATCTCACAAATGAGTTGGGAAGTATTCCTTTCTCTTCAATTTCCTGGAAGACTTTTGAGAATTAATTTTTTTTTTTTTAATGTAATGTTTGGTAGAATGCACCAATGAAGCCACCTAGACGTAGGGGATTTTTTCATTTTTTTATTTTTTGGAGGTGAGTGGAGGATTAATTATGGATTAAATTTATTTAATAGATATAGCACTATTCCATTTATTTTGTTTTCTTTTGAGGTTTTTTAGTTTGTAGTGTTCTTGCTTTTTTCACCTATTAGTTTGTATTTTTCGAAGGGTTTTTTTGGGGGGTTTTTTGTGGGGTTTTTTTTTGGCATGTTTAGCTTTAACAGATGGACTAAGGAAATTTGATTCTTCTCTCTCACTGGATACTTTCTTTACGAAATCTGAGCTTTTAAAAAAACCACTCCATCATTAGTCTGTGTGTCAAATAAGACAAAGTAAAGACTAAAAGTAGCTGTATCATAACCTCAATATGAGCTCCTTCTTTCTGTTTAAAATGGCCATGGCTGAAACTTACAACTGTGGCCTGAAACAAATATGATTAGAACAACTTTTACTTCCTAGACAGGCTGAGCAAATTAATTAACTCAACAATTGATTAAGACTCCGCTTGTCCACTTTGTACTAGACACTTTGCAGCATACAAAACAAAGGAATCACCTCCAGGAAATTGTAATCTATCAACTGAATAACATACATAAAGCCAGGTATAATCAAACACAAATCCATAGAGAGTGAATTTTCTATTGAAATGCTGAAGAAACAGAAACAAGCATATTGGAAGGTTTATTTTAAAAAGTGAGTTTTTAATCGAATATTCAGAAAATGGACGTATGTTGCAAGAAAACATAGGGATAATATCTGTGGTTAAGAGAGAGGCACAGGTAGAACTATTATTTTTAAGGTCTGGGAAAGATAAAGTGGGAAAAGTGCAGAAAGTAAGATTGCTGCAGAGAGATTCCTGGGCAGTAGCCCAAGGAAGAGAACTAACATTACACGACAATCTCCAGGCCAATTCTTGGAGGTCATTTTTCTTCCCGGTTTACTGATGGGAAGATTAATGTTCGAGCATTTAGATAACTTGCCCACAGTCACCCATATCAATGACAATCTGGCATCTGAACTCAGGTGCAAGATTAAAGCCCAGGCTTCTCTCACTGCCGTACATACTTTGCCAGCTAAAGGAGTTCAGCGATGTCCAATAAGAGAGTCTCCACTGCAGCATTTTAATCAGCAGTGAAGTCTAAATGATTTGTTGCTAGTAATATGCATTCATCCACTCAGTCAATAAATGTGTATTGACTGTCTTGCTCCGTGTCAGGCACTGGGTTAAGGTGCCACAGATACAACAGTGAACAAAATAAACATTCTTACTGCCACCATGAAGCTTATTTTCTAATGATGAAAACAGATATTGAACAAGTCAATATAAGTATGATTGATAGGTGTTTAAAAATAAAAAGATGTACATCACCTGGCAGAAGCATTAAAATGGGGCACCTAACTCAGTTTGGAGGTCTCTGCAAAGAAATAACAGTTAAGCTGAAATTTGCAGTAGTCAGCTAAGTTAGAATGTGTGTGTGATAAAAAGACCTTATTTCATGGAAAATGAAAAATGATTACAGGGTTTTTACTAAGGGAGTAACATCCTATTCTTCAGATATATATTCTTAGAATTTATTCTGACTGCATTTTGGAAAATGTCTACAGAGATCATTGAAGGGGACATTGCTGTGCCAACGGGAGAAATGAGGGTGGTGAGGTCAGCCTTGAGAGTGAGCTTGGATTGCATGCGGAAGTTGAGGAAAATTTCCAACATTTGTAACCAGGTATCTGGTAATATGCCATTTACCCAAATTTGAAATAACAGACAGAGCCAATGTAGTGTTAGGGGACCGTGGTAGGCAGAGGAAGAGCTCAGTTTTGGGAAGTCGAATACGATGTACACAATGCAGTAGTTAACTGTGTGGCCAATGAAGTCAGACTGCCTAGCTGCAAATCCCAGCTCTGCCTTTTCACAGCTATATAACCACAACAAGATTTTCACCCTCTCTGTATTTATTTCAGTTTCTATACCTTTAAAATGGGGATATTAGTATCTCCCTCATAAAATTATTGTTAAGATTAAAATTAGTTATACACATAAAGCTCTGTCTTAATACAGTATGTAGGCTTGGTAAGCATCTATATACTTGAACTACAACTATTATGTGACTGAGATGTTCAATATACAGCTGAATGTATTGTTTCAAATCTCAAGAAAAGGAGAGGATCATTGAAAGATTGAAATTCCTAAACTCCTTTGTGTGTGTGCGGGGGACACGTAACTTAGTTGAAAGCACTTGATGGGCAATGCAAGAACTTCTGGCACTCTCTTGTCCTCTGACATACAGGCTGACAACCTTTGAGAATTTAACAACTCCAGCCTGGGTCTCTAAGTAATTACAACAAGCAAGCCTCACGGCAACCTTAGGCAGAAATACAGCATAAGTGGGAAAGAAATTTTTGTTATTTTAAGCCACTTGAAATTTGAGGATTGTTTATTATTGTGGCATAACCTAGTCTGTACTGACTGATGCATCGATGAGCTATTTAATTATGCAAATGACATGGAAAGTTTGAAAAACTGTGGATGTAAAGTAAAAGACTTTATATGTTTAAAGCAGATTTATAATCTGCAAATTATTTTCTTCTAGGTATGGGTCTAGATTGTACCTTGCAATCCAAAGAAGAAACTGCTTGTCTTATAGAGATATGTGGGCTTCTGACTGAGTAGCTGCTACTGGGACATTAGAAATTGAGACCACAGGAAGAATGTGCAGGCACAATTTTCACTTCATACTGGGAAAATGCATAAAAAAAAGCTTGACTAGATTTGGCAAAATTCAACATTACTGATGTTATTTAAAACTACTAAACCCAAACTTTAAGAAATTCGAAAATAAGGAACTGTAGTTCTTTTGTAATTTGGAAGAGGGAAACGTAAAAAAGTGACCCTCCTTCATCTGCCTGACCATTGTATGAAGCTGGTGGTTGAGTTCTATTATGGTTTCTTGGAAGGCAAGGCCTCAGCTATGGAAAGGAAATGAGGTCTAATAGCAGTGGACCTTTCTACTCACAGTCACCCTGGGAAGAGGCAGACTTGGGGACTGGGAGTAACAACTGGGAAGGCAGAGTTTAAACTGGAGATGAGGAGGGAATTCCTTTTATCTTGGGGCATTACTCTCTGAAGCTTGGAACCCAAAATATCCAGGCTGCCTGAGTGGTGATAAGAGTAGCTGCCATCCTCGGCAGGGCAGCAGGTTGGTGGCTTGTTGGATAGGGAATCCTACGGCCAAGAAATCACTCAGCAAGACACCCCAAAATGGTGGGCTGCAATGGACAGCTCCAAAAGTCTCCATATTTAAAAAACAGTTGTAAGTTTCTTTGCTCTGATTTCTTCTGTTTCCCTGAGCCTTCAGTAAAGTTTTGGGTAACATCAAAGCCTGGTCTCAGTAGGGCTGGGTAGATTTCTGGAAAGGGTCTTTGTCTGTGCTCAGTCCTGGAATAAAGGAGTAACTCACTTTGAAGTCAGCATGGCAGAGGCAGCATCGAATCTTGGCCAGCACAGGTATCAACAGGCTGGAACTGAGGAACAGCATAGGCACATGCAGAGGGCTGGAAGCCTGTGTGAAACACCCGCCAGAGATTCCCTAAAAGAAATTAGAAGGAACCTGAGAAGGTCATCCTGCTCTTATGCAAGTGGAGACTATCAATCAGCACAGGTTAAAGTGTGACCTCATTTGCACTGGTGAAGCCAGAGGGATACGGGTTACAAATATAATCCAAAGTGTACGCCTCTTGGGGAGTATGATGCTCGTGGGAGTTTGTCTGCCAAGTGGAAATCATTAGGACATGTTTGGTGATAAAAGCTTGAAACATTCTCTTCTAGACAATGGGGAGCCTCTGTAGGCCTTTGGTTAGGGAAGTGAGAATGAAAACAAAAAGATTTTGAATTTTTACTACTTTCTAATACCATTATAGTAAATACGAACTTGTTTTCCCATAACTATCCTATTAAGAAAGTTATAAATATTGTAAGGGAAATGTGTTTTCTGTTGAAACAAGACAGTAAATCAAGCTTGAAGCTTGTGTATTTAGTTAAGTGAAATGTAGGTGAAAAAAAAATCTCAATAAATCAAGAATCTAACCTTAATGTAAGCAGTTCATTAGTTAAAACTCACAGCCAAGTATAAGTTTACACAAATCTGAAGTGACAATACTGAAATAGCATCTGTTTTCAAGCATCTGCTTCCAAGAAACTGTTCTTCTTATTGAACAATGGGATAAATCGTGATCCTCCTATAATCCTTTTAGGATTGGGGGTGTTTCCCGTGAAGTTTTCAGATGGCCTGGGCACGCTCATGTTTCTTCAGTAACAAAATCTGTGGCTATAATTTGCTCAGTTTACGACTCTGAAGTAGCAATCACGCAAAGCTCAATCGTAGATGTTGGGGACACAAGGTGAAAACTGTAGGGAGGAGGCCTGAGAAAATTCAGGGGAAGGAGAGGAAAAGAGTAGAATGGCGTTTTCTACAGAACAAGGACACCCAGGAGTGAAATAACTGAGGGCAGAGAGTCATCAGTACTAAAACAGGAAATGAAATGAAGAAAATGTCTGATGAAGAAGCCAATGTGCTTACAGTGGAGTTGTATTAAATGTGGATTTAATTTACTTAAATGCAACCCATGCGATAAAGGAAACCACAACAAGGAAAAGAGAGAGAAATAACCTAAATAGGTATGGTTGATTTCACATGCTATTCCCACTCAATGAAACATGCTCTGTAGTGAAATTCAGAGGGCAACGTGAATTTGTTTTTCTCTCAGCTTGTACTATGTGGGCACATTACTGCACTGAATATGAATCTAGGGTTTTAAGACGCATATTTTTCCACCAACATGGTTCTTAAACTCAAGCCAACTACTTTATCAGGTGCCCTATGGGATGGGGGTCAAGGATGGAGTGGCAAGACACAGGGGAATCCTGTCATTGGATTAATTAAAAGATGTATGTTAGTCTCTGTATTGGTGGGAGTTCAGGCAGATAAGCAGAAGCACTAGGAGAGATATGGGATAAGGAATACAAAAACCTTACACAATTATGTAAGTTGGTGAAAAGTGTGTGGAAAGCTATTGCCTAGGCATCTGTAAGTGGGTCTGAAGTTTCTGTAGGTCAGCATGACTGGTATTGAGAAAAAAAGCTGGATGTGACATGAGGAAGGGCAAAGATATACTGGAACCCACAAGAACAAACTGAAACCCGGAAAGCAAAGTGAAACTTGCATCTTTCTCTTACTATCTCCAGACCTGATGAGGCTTGTGACATATAGAAGTAAACAGTGCCTTTTACCACAGAGCTACACACACACTTGGTCCAGGACTTAGAGAAGCTAAAGGAGATCTGGCAGGAGCTGAAGGAGCCACAGGCCCACCTGTAGCTCCACAGCCATCAAGGTAAAGTAGTAGATAAGCAACAATATGCACAAGCTGCTACAGCAACTAGTGCCTTAGACCAAACTTACAAGCATAATGGCTGCCACTTCCCCTGTGCCTTCCAAATCACATGCAAGCTTTTCTCGTGGCCAGCCCTAATCCAGAACCAGACATGGAAGGGAATACTAGGCAAAGTAGTTCCAATTTTGCTAAACTGACACACTACAAAGCCACTGTAGCCTCCGACATTAGGCTTCCAAGGGATTTCCAGGGATAATGCTGATGAAATGTTTACCTATGTGCTGTACTTAGAACTCAACCCTTGTGTAAGATGTAACTCCACCATTCAGATTGACATATACTAACATTCTAGGAGGGAAAATTGCTTCCAACTTCTAGTGCCAACATTCTGGCTGGTATATTCTTCTCTTCCATTGTTAGGGCAGTTACGGTCTGCCTGCTGAGAAGAATACAATTGAGTCTACAATATCATGTTAACAGCATTCTTCTCAGAAATCCTGTTTGTAAAAGTTATTATTAAATACAAACATTCCTACATACGTGTTGTGATTTTTTTAAAAAAATACTCGAAAAGCCTTTATTTGCTGCCACGAACCTGCCAACCTGGCATTGGATCTTCAAAAAAAAAAGAAAACATTTCTTTTTAAGTGTAGGTAGCCCAAAACTATATATTTCTTATTTCTTTCTGTTTACTAAAAGCAAATATAAAGTGTTTATATTGGTAAAAATTTCAATATTCATAACTCTGATATTTGACATTTCTTCTGAAAAACAATTCCATTACGGGAAAAGGTTATGGTGCTTTATTCCCTTTAAGGAATGGTTTACACAAATATGTGTTCCATCCCAGTAATTTCTCAGAGTGCCCAAGAGCTTAGTGATAGCTGAATTCTTAGTAAAACTATTAGCTTAGGTGACCATTAACTAATAACTGCTGCTATATGCTATTTAATGATACGGTGAGCTCATTGAGGTCAGAGCCGTGTCTCATTCATATCTGTACTCAAAGCACCTGGCACATACTAAGCACTCAATAAATATTTATCAAAAGATTGAATGTTTTTTGTGTGACTTGAAATGTTTGGGTTTAAAAGCCTGACTTTAGATGAGAGACTCAGATCCAGAACTGGGTGAGCATAGAAAACACAAATCAGGTTAGTGGACAAAGAAAGGGAGTTATTTTCAATCTATTTGCCCTTATTCGTTTCCATCAAAAACTGCTTATTAATTATACACTATATAGCAAGCATTCCATCAGGCAATAGAAATATAAAAATAAATGACAGAGGCCTCACCCTCAAGTATTTCAGTCTTGTCTGGCCTCAGGCACAGAGGCAAATAACTGCAGGGTAAGTTCTTTTAATAGAGATGTGTATATAGAGCAAGAAGTGAGCAAATATATTCTCTAATGAGAAACTCAAACTAACCAAAAGAGATGGCTGGAGTTCTAGGTCTGAAAGGTGCATAAACGGTATGGTTCCAATTTTTTACTACTTAAATTAAAATGCTCATTTAGGGGTAGGAGAGGGGAGTGTACAAGGCTCCACTTCACTGGTAGTTCAGGGCCACCCACAGCTTAAGGAAATTACTGTTTATTAACATACCTGAGCTTGTAGAACCAGAAAAGTCACTTAGATATGGTTTTCCAAACTGAAATCAGAAGGCATCCATTCACTCCAGTAACATAGTTCTCAGGTGCACAGAGTATTGCACAAGTATACTATATCTTCGAGAAGTGAGTTTAAGTTATATTATTATTCAGTTATTTAACTAATCCTTACAGAGTATCTGATAAGGCCTTACTGATTCCATATTGGTTGCCAAGCATGAAACCAAGGACCAGTAATTGCTAATATCAAGTTGAACATCAAAGAGCTTGAGTCAGATGACAAAATAATTTCAAAACAATATGATAACATCTAAGCAGATAATTATGGCACCATACATATCAGGAGCCACAGAGTATTATTTGGACACTGTGTAGGAGCCATTTACTTGGTTTAGACAGGAATTTGGGAGAACTTCGGAAAGCAGATATTTCTACTGAATCTTGAAGAATGACTGGGGGTCTACCAAATACAGAAAAGCAAAGGCTTCCATAAATACTTAGTAAAATTTAATCGAGCATATTTTAGGCAACACTTTTAATGACTTCCTAATCATCTTTAGGTACCGACTATCTCTAAAGGTAGCACTGAAGCAAATTATCCAGCATTGCTCTGAAGCTTCTTTGGAATGTTGTATGGCTCCAAAAGAACTGGGGGAAAGTGAGACATCCAAATGCACGTATTAAATCGCTTTGTTAACTGACTAAATATATAAAAAGTGAAACTACAGCTAAGAGAGCATGAGCAGGTCAAGTCTGACCTACCTTCAAACGCCATTTGTATTTCAGTAGCAAAAGATGAGCATCCTCAAGAAAGCGTTCGGATCCATCAAATCAACACTTACTTACTTGATGGCTACTCTGTGCTAATCACTTTGCTAGGCTCAATGAGCATGGAGTTTGGTTAAAAAAGTTTTCAAATGACAAAAGTATCTATACTTCTAGAGGACAGGGCCAGGCCTTCCATTTGGTCTTTATAAGACCAATAAAAAGGATGGTTCGATTCCCAATTGTTTTCCATCTAACGCAACTCATTCGCATATTCTCTTATATATCTTGTTCCTGACTTTGTGCTCTATAAGGCTTTCCTGTTGTTTTAGAAAAATTCATTGGACTTGAATCATATAGTGAAAGGCCTTCATTTGGCTTAATTATGTTTTATGATTTTTTTCTCACCATCCTCTGGTTTTAAAATCTCAGAAGCTCAGTAAGTATAATCTAGGGAGCATTAGCACCTCAGGAATCCATTACTGTTATTTATCATTTTGTTTTCATTAAAATTTCCATTAACCTTTTCTCCATCAGAGTATAGATTATAAATTGCAATCAACTGTCTATTGAACAGAAGGAAATCTTGCTTGTAACTGATTAAACAACTAAATAAATGATTTTGCCCTCACTGTTCATCCTGTTGGTTCTTAAGAGCTACTTTCTAATCATTTCACAAACAGGTTAGTAACTTTTTACTAAAGGTTATAAAAGTAACTTCTGTAAAAGTAAAACTTTTCAAAAAAGTTAGGTCTCCAAATATGTAGATCAAATTCTACAGTACAGTTAACTCCCAATTATTTATATCTAAGCACACCAAGACACATAATTGAGAGAGCAGCTAAATTAGGCAGTGCGTAAAAGATTTGTCTAAAGTCCCTTTTGTGATACATATAAGTGGAAATCATAGAAGCTATTATTTGCATAACATATCTAAAGTCGAATAGCACAATAGAGAGTATTTCAATTCCAGTAACTCTTCTATTAACAAAGGAGATATATTTCAACTATTTGACTTTGTGCTCAGAGATCTCATTGCCAGAGGTAAAAGTACTAGAAATCTTAGGAATGTATTCCAGAACATTTCTTTCTGTGTAGCAGAGTACTTCCTCTTATGCCGCATTTTAGGCAAAGCTAGAGCGAATACCCGGGCTCTCTTGGCTTTTTAGAAGGGTACACATGCCTGTCTTAAAAAAATTACTTAAATTGCGACAATAATAAAAATTAAGAGCTAAAATTATTGAGCTATAATTATGTTCCAGGAACTTCAGGTGCATTGTCATATTTAATTATGACAATAACCCTCTAAAACAGATATTATTCCCATTTTATAGGTGAGATCATTAATGTCCCCAAAAGTTTAAATAATTTGCCAAAGACCCATACCTAGAACATGTCAGAGCCAAAACCCAAACCCTGGTCTGATTCATAAGCCCAAGTACTCAACATTTCTCCAAACCATAAGGGCTGACATTTTACAGCCCAGACATTACTGATATCCAATGCCACCCATCTTGAAGTGCATGAGGACTCAGCAAGGCCTGAGCTCTCTCTATGTTATCTGCAAGAGATCTGGATATGTCACAGTGCTACTTACTTTTTCTGGTTAGCAGTGCCCAGCACTGAGGTTTTAGAGGTTCAATAAATAAAATCCCCCTTTCCTACGCTCTCAAGTTTGGAACCAGTTTAGAGGACAGATTCAGGAATCGGTCAAGATTGAGACATCGGTTTTACTGCTGCTATGACTACATTAGAGGATGTGACTAAGAGACTCACTTGAATTAAGCTCTTTGTCCCAAGTGATGCTCAAGCCTGGATGGGGTGTGGGGAGGAAGGTTTGGAACTATAAAGCCCATGTACTTACTCAGGGTTGTTTTGCACTGCTCCAGGGCAAACGGGAGGAACAAACCAAATCTCCGCTCACTGCCTTTTAATTGATTAGTTCTATCCACTCAGGAATCATGGACTAAGGCGGTGGTCCAACAATCTAGTAGTGCACACATTCTGCACAAGGAAAGGTGAGCAAGGGCCACAGAGAGTCGTTCTGTGGAACAGTCACCAATGGAAACGTGAGAAGTGGAGGCAATGAGTTCCCACCTAAGGACTTCTTTATACTCCTGCCAGCAGCTTGGTGGTTTATGCGAAAAAGACTTCATAGGATATTGTCAAACCAAATATTAATGTAGTCAAAAAGGAGAAAAGCAAAGAAAAGACTTATTGTTCCAAAGGGTGAACACTACCTACCACATTCCACCAGACATGTAATGAGTTAAGGAAGAGAAAATTTCCACCTACAAGGAATTTATCATTTCATTGGTGGTGGCAGGGGGACTGTGAGGTTAGAAGAAAAAATGCAAAATCTTTATGGTATTGCAAAACAACTGTGCACCCCAGAGATCCACTTTCCACCCTCCTCCACCAAGAGGCAGCACCAACAGGCTCCTCCTTGCCCCACTTCTCGTTGTGTTTGCCAATCAGAACACCACCAGATGGTGGAGGGCAGGCAACAGCAAGGTTGGGATATTTTATCCTTCCCTGCTGGTCATGTGGGTTGGCTGTGTCCCTCTACTGAAGGCCGCAGCTCCTGTCCAGTGGTGCCTCTGAATTCAGGTGCACTTGTCCCCTCCCCAGGCGCCTTCGGTCCTAGTAGTGGAAATGGGTTACTGCACCCTATTCATTTCCCTAGCCCCTTCAGAAGTCATCCCATTATTAAATGCTGTTCAAATTACCCCGTTTGATTGTGAGATCTCCTTCTTGCCAAGAACCCTAACAGATAAAAGCCTATCTTTGCAGCTTCCATACCTTTTTTTACCTTTCAAATCCAAGCTCACCTGGACTCCTGTATTGGCCTCCTAAATGATCACTCACTTCTCCCAGTTCTACCCTTCTCAGCCCATCCTCCACAGGGCACCTAGAAAATCTTTTTAAAATGCTAACAAGATCAAGACACCACCCCCATCCTGTTTAAAACCCATCATAGGCTTCTGATCACACTCAAAATAAAATCTAAATACCTTGCAGAGTCCCTGGAGACCACTCTCATCTGACCAGGCCGTCCTCTCCAGCCTGACCACAGACTATCCTTTCTTGTCTTCTCTGCAACACTCATGCCCTTCAACGGCCAGGTTGCCTCCTGCCTCAGGGTCTTTTTAAGTGCTGGAGTCCTAGCCACGTCCCCTTTCCACTTAGCTAGTGCCTACTGATTTCAAACACCGCTTCCTCAGGAAATCCTTCCCTTCCTCTCCCCAACATCCTATATACCTTCCCCCATGTGCCCCACCCCCAACCAGATCAAGCACACTCGTTATATGCTCCCACGGCACCCTATGATTTCCTTCTAGACACTTGCACATTTTTAAACTATATGTGTGTGTGGCTATTTTTTAAAATGTCTCTTTTTCTTTCTGATCATAAGCTTTATGAGGGCAAAGTCTGGGATGGTTGTGATCACCATGTAGTCATTCATGCCTCACATGGGCCTGACACAAAACACTCAGCAGATGTTTGCTGAATGAACAAATGATCTCATTTCAGCTCACATCAGTCTTGGTTGATAGGAGAGGAAGGAAGTAGGAGGGAAAGCACGGGACCCTATGTCAGAAGGTCTTAGTACACAGGCCCGGGACCACCTCTCGACTACCGAACCGAAAGACCCAGCTAACCCCTCAAAGCCTCCGCTGCTTCACGTTTAAAATAACGATACTCGCTTCACAGGGCCATTGTCCTGTGAGACCATCATCCAGGCATGAGAACCTTGTAAGCTGTAAAGTGCAGGGCACGTGTCGTTGTTATTATCCCAGTTCCCAATAGAGAAACTTGCTCACGTGAGTACAAAGGGACAGACATACCACTACACTTGTTCCCAGGAGGGAAGCACGAGTGGTTCCACGGAGGGCCAGGGCTGCCTGGGGTGTTAGTGAAACCCGGTGAATTTAGTACAGAAAAATTCCTCGGAGAATATGATGTAAGCGGAAATTCAAACAAAGATAAGTTGGTGATTCTGTTCTGAGAAAAGGGAGGTTATTGTCTTTGAGTAGAGAGGCAAGCCATGTAGGCCATCCAGAGCTATGCGGTCAGAGAAAGTGTTTTCTCTCAACAAATAAACATGTGTCAGGGTAACAGTATGCTGATTTTTGCCTTCAGTGAATTCAACTCTGAAACATGGGGAAAAAAGATATGATTTTTAAAAGAAAAATGTGATGGGACGATGTTTAGGGATTTACACTGTGATTTCTCCTACTATTAACCCATTTCATGTCCTAGTACCCCTTGCTATTTTTCTCACATTTGGTGAGAAGTATTTATTCCCTCGGGGATAAGAAGATTCAGCTAAAATCCCAGGCTTTTGAGTTTCAGATGTTTTGTTTTTTGAATTGCATAAACCTAAGCCCTAAGAAAACTCAGGGCATAAGACAAAAGCTTTGGAAGAATACATAATGATCTAAAGGTAAGGTTAAGGTCGGGGTGTGGCGGGGGTGGGGGGGTGTCGGAAGGAGTTATCAAGAGAGGGACCCTAGGGAAGTCAAAAAATATTCTACTCCTAAGAAAGAGGCCTGAGCCCTGGGCTTGGCTATGCTCCACCTTCTGCTACTTGCCTGAGCCCAGGTATTGGATGAGGAGGGAGGGAGAGTTGAGACACATGGCAATGGCACGAGCTCCAGAAAGGCTCTGCAACTCCATGTACCACTTTCCCAGGTGGGGCTCAGATGTCCCTCTGCCAAACTGATAGGGTAGCAGAAAGAAGATCTGTATGAGGGAGCTAAGCAAGGGCACCCAAGACAGTCTTAGAATGTTTCTCAGGAGCCCAATAGTAAGGCAGACCTGGCCTGGGAGCTGCGGCGGTGACCTATGTGGACCCACTAAAAGCCTTGATGGGAACGAGGATGTCAGCTCAAGGGATGCTGACAACATAGAGACCAAGTGACTCTCAGCAGCCAACACAGCAACAATTTAAAGCCTACCTAGGGAAAAGGGCAGAGTTTCCGAGATTAAACTTCAGTAGGGTTATAGAGAAGTGATGATAGGTTTATTTCTATACACCAGAGTGAACTGAAAATTTAACCCAGTTCAGAAATAGTAACATAGTGGAATATGCATTAAAGTGTCAAATAAGCTAGAGAAGTGTGGACTGGGGAAGCTCGTGGGTCCTACCTCCCTTATATATACACACATGCATGTGCGCACGCACATACACATGCACACACACGCACACACACATTTTCAGGGCGTTTTTCTTCACATCATATTGATTTCATCTCCTCATTTAAATAAACTCACACAATAGGGACTTCCTGCATCTCTTTCTGAGAACAGTCCCATAGTTCAGCACCCTTGAATTGCTTAGCCTCTAAATTATGTAGGTTTACTCCAATGTCCCTTAGAGCCTCCACGGATAGTCTTTCATGTCAAATATTTTTTTCATGGTAATAAAAAAACAACTCTAGATGTGTTTAACACAGCATCCAAGGTGTACCCAAGGGGTATAATTAGTACTTACTATGCTAGAAAGAAAAGGCAAGATATAATGCAGCAGCATTTTCCTGAAAGAAAACAGTAAGGTACGGGGGTAACGCATGGCTTCAAAATTGTCTTTCTTCCTCAGGTACTAAGAAGTGATATTTACTGTGCTTCTGTTAATTATGGAATAAGACAAGGGGTTACTCAACATATGCCAGGCATCCACTCTCTCACTGAGGGAGTAAAATAGGCTGCCTGTGATTGCTAATGTTGTTTGCAAGGACCAGCACCACCGAGATTTCCAGATTCCCAGTCAGGTGCAGGGTAATGATGACAACTGATACTATTAACAGCACTTAACTTTTTTTTTTTTTTTTTTAAATAAACGTGGGTGTGTGTGGAGACATATTTTAGACTTCTGGGCTTTGTTTCAGTTTCACCCACTCCTTCTTCAAGAGTGGCTGAATAACTGGATCTTTGCCTTTATAATAAAGGATTCCAAACTCTCTTGTTGTTTTGTCTTGTTCCTTTCCTCAAACTACATTTTTAAAAGCACTGCGGGTCACGGTGTTTCTAATTTTGCCTGACTGGTGGCACCTTTCTATCACTTGCATTCTATTCTTGGATTTAAGTAATTATTCCCAAACATTATGCTGTTTTAAGACTTAATTTTCTATTAGATGAAAGAAGTTTTGTGGACCAAGAGTTTAAAAATGCCACCAAAATGATAATGTCATGGGCCATCTTGAATTCGAAAGCTCAGATATTTTTCTATAAATCTCACACACATTTTAACAACCTTACTGAAGTCCAAGGCATTGGAGAATGTGGGGTGAATTTCAGAACCAAAATGATTTTATTTGATTTAAATTACTTATTAATTTGTTGCAGCTGGTAAAGTACAGGGCATTTTCCTTGCATCTTAAGAAATACAATGAAAGCATTAAATAGGAATGTATTAGGACTTAATGCTCTAAATATTAAAAGACATGCCACTTGAGTTAAAATGGCTTCAAAGTTTGAGATGGTTTTAGTGATATAAGCCAGATTTATGACTTGGTTTTTAAGATGTCTCCAAAATTGAAGGTGGCATCACAGAGGACCTCCATAAAGTGTGGAGAACAAGGTTAGATAAATGTAAGAATTTTTTTCAAACTGCTTTTAACTAAAGATGAAAAATTTAAAAAACTTAAAAACCTTTAAAGATGATGCTACCACAATATCACAAGGAAAATAATATATCACAACTTACTTCTGAAGTTAGTTGCATTCTATATTAACCACGCCACACACTCTAGCACACAGACAAGACATACAACGTACTGAACAAAAGAAACAGCAAAAGTAAGTGAAAAGGTGTTAGGGAGAATTAAGTAAAAAATATAATAAATGCCAACATATCTAGCCCTTCCCATAGTATTAACATATGTGTTGTCATTTCTTGATCATTTTAGGAACAATCTGTTACTGTTTTTGGTTGTTATTTCAATTCCTACTGCCAGGTATTGTACCTGAAAAATTAAGCTGAACTAGAAATGGTACTGCCCAGTCCTAACTCCCAATGATAATAGTGACCTAAATCAAACTAGAACCTAAAAAAAAAAAAAAAAAAAAAAAAAAAAAAAAGACATTTAAAAATTATCCCTGAATTAAATAACCAAAAGACTATCAACACAAGAGCATGCCCATATAATAATGATAGATGGTGAGCATTTTTCATGGATTCTAAGATTAATTTTTCACATTTTTAAATCTCTGAAATTGGGATGTGTCTGATAAACGATGGTGCCTTTCCATTATTGCTGACATATTTTCCTTAGTGCATAAAATAATAATGTATCTTAAAGTTGTTGATGTTTTACATTTACAAAATATGGTAGATTTTGGTCATGGGTATTCTCACAGCCAAATGAAGGAATGAAAAACCTTCCCTGATTTTATCAGATAGTATTTACCTAGGTTATCTAGAGTTGCATGGTTTTCTAGAGCTGTACTGCCAATTATGGTAGCCACTAGCCACATGTAGTCATTTAAAATACATTGATTAAAATAAATAAAAATCACTTCCTTAGTGGTACCAGCCAAATTTCAAGTCCTAAGTATAGCCACATGTGGCTATTGGCTACCATACTGGACAATGTGGATTTTTTAAAAATTTTAATTAGTTTCAAGGATACAGTACATTGGTTACACATCTATATAGTTCATAAAACGATCCCCCAATTGCTCCCTCCTTCCCCTGGCCCTCCACCTAGCCAACATATTAATGCTAACTGTATTCCCTGTGCCGTGCTCCCCATCCCCATGACCATCTATCAACTACTAATTTGTACTTCTTTAACCCTTCACCCCATTCTCCCAGCTCCTCAACCCTCCTCCCCTCTGGACAATGTGGATTTATAGGACATCTTCATCACCACAGAATGTTTTATTGGGCAATGACAGTCTAGAGTGCTGACTTCATCTCATAAATCCTTCGGATTTGAGCAACAGTACAGAAAGGCCAGCGAAATGCTAGTATCTGTCTCAGGGGGAGCAGTTTGGTGTAGTTAATTTAAGTATAGGCTTTGAAATCAAGCAGACCTAAGTTTGAATCTTGAATGTTGAACTTACTTGCTAGTGGGGCTATGGTCAGGTTGCTTGACCTAAGACTCAGTTTTTCATCTGTAGATAAGAGATAACTGTTGTAACTACTTCGTAGGGCTATTTAAAGACAAAGCATTATCCATGATGCGTACACTAAGCATTTAATAAATACTAACTTTCATGATTAGTCTTTTAGAATTTTAGTGACTACACTGCAGTCAAATTGCAGTATGATGGTGTGTGATAAGTGCTAAAGTATACTCACAAATAAGGTGGTCGGGAGCAAAGAGAAGGGAATTTGTTCAGTCAACCAGGGGAGACAGGGAAGATTTACCAGAGGAAGTGACACTTGAGCTACATCTTGTAGGATGACCAGGAGTTCCTCACACTGAAGACAGCTAAGGTTGGAATTTTTGCAAGAGAACCAGCATGTATGATATTACAGAAGCTTGAGAGAACTCTTGGCACTAGAAGAAAAGGATCCGATTTAGGAATAGGGTCAAGAATAGAAATTATCAGAAGCTGAGGCTATGAAAGTTTGTTGAAGGCAAATTGGGAAGGGCCCAAGTGCCATGCTAAGGATTTTATTAAGACTTGAGGCAGGGAACCTATGGTGATAGTCTGGGTGAGTGCTGAGCAAGACTCTAACAGAGGAAGTGGAGTTGTCTGTACTCACTTCCAATTTGTCTGCCCTCATTTATTCGGCAGCCCACTCTATCATACCACCAAAGCTGCTCTTTTCAGGATCATAAGTGACCTCCATGTTGCTATGCCTGCTGAACAATGTTGGTACTTATCTTACTTGGCCTAAGAACAACATCTGACAGTTGATCATGCTCTCCCTCTTAAAATGCTTTCTTTACTTGATTTTCAGAAGATCGCACTCTCCTGGTTTTTCTCCTACTTCACTGATTTCTGTTTCTAAGTCTCCTTTGCTGGTTTCTCCCATCTTTCCAACACTTAAATGTTGGGGTCCCAGGGCTTAGCCCTTTGGGCCTCCTGACTTTCTTTTTTTCTTTTGACTCCTTTGCTGAGCTCATTCGGTCTATGGCTTTACATACACACTATCAAATTGAAATCTCCTGCCCAGAGCTATAGCCTGAAGTCTGCATTTCTCCCTGCAACAGCTTAGATTTGGATCAACAGACTTAGATGCCTAGAGGGCATCTTCACTTAACCATCAAAACAGAACTCTTAACCTGCCATTATAAACCACCTCCTCCTGCAGCTCCTCATTTGTGTTAATGGTAGCACTTCTTTCCAGCTGCTCAGATCGAAAACTTTGGAGTTTTCATCCTCTCCCTCTCTGTCTCCCTCTCTCAGTCTCTCAGTCTCTCTCTCTCTCTCTACCCGCTTCCCTCCTTCCCTCCCTGTCTTCCCCCACCCCCCCGCCACCCCCCACACCAATCTGTCAGCATATCTTTTTGACTTTACCTTCAAAATAAGTTCAGGGGACCTCCTCTTCTCACTCCTTTTCTCACCATATCAACTGCTACCTTCCTGTCTGAGCAAGCACCATATTTTTTTTCAAAAGCCTCCCGAATGCTCTCTCAGCTCTCACTCTAATTCCCCAAACTATCCCTTGCCACTCCCCACCCCTACCCCCCACCCCATCTAGTGTCAAAACAACGGAGTGATCCTCTTTTGCATGTAAATGAAGCCACTCCATACAAAATCCTTCAATGACTTTCCATCTTCAAGTCAGTCAGAGACATTTAACTTATCTGCATGTCTCAACATGATCTGCCTATCTCCTTCCTTCTCCCACCTCATCTCTCTCTCCTGCCCTTGCTCAATCCACTCCAGCCACACTGACCTCCTTTCCCTTTCCTGAACATAATAAACATGCTTCCATCTCAGAGCCTTTGTATTTGCTTTTCTCCATGCTAAGAATATCTCCCCCAACCCCTGCCCCACCCCAATATTTGCGTGGCTTTCTTTCTTACCTCCCCTAGGTGTTTAGGCAAATGTCGCTTTCTCAGTGAAGCCTTCCTTGACCTCCCTTTTTAACACTGAACACCACCCCTCAATGTACCCCCTGTGCCTTTACCTACAAAATGTCTTCTCATAGCATTTATCACCATTAAATACTATATATTTTACTCATGTATACAGTTTACTATCTGTCTCCTCTTGCTAGAATGTAAACTCAATGAAGGCAGAGATTTTTGTCTGCTTTTGTTCACTGCTGTATGACCCAGAGCTTACCTGGTACCTAAGTGCTCAGTAAATATTTGAACAAATTAATGCACATGTTTGCTTCTTTGTGGGTGCTGAGGGAGATGGAGGAGGTGAGAAGTCATTCGTGTATTTATTCTATAACATTTAGTGAGCATCTCCTATTTGCCCGAGTATTATGCTACATGCTAAAGATCCAAGTTGGTCGTGTGGTAATGCCAGCAACCAAGACAGTAAGTCTAGAAAATGAGCAGCAATACTGGTGACACTTGTTGAATTTGGGGGCTATGGGACATCCAGGTGTAGATTCTAATCAAAAGCTGGAACCAATTCCAAAGTCCATATCTCTCCACCATGCAAGAGCCAGACTGAGAGGCAAGGTTACAGGGCCTCCCAGAAGCACTAAGCTACATGCACACCTGGGCAGTAACACCATCCTCCGAGCTGCCTTTGACTACAAAGAAAGTAAGCATTCATAATACTGGCCTCTTAGCATTAATTGACCTCATGTGTGGAAAGCCCTCAGCTTCCCAGATGAAAAGTGCTACAGGACTACAAAGTTAACCTTGCTGACGCAGAGGGAAGGCTACCGCCCTGAATCACCAGTACCCTGAATTATCATGGCCCTTACCAGGGGCATCTGGGTTGTCTCATGTTCCTCTCCAAGAGTTGACCCAGCTGCTCCCTAATCTCCCAATGAGATCTAAAATCGCCTCGGAAAAAGAATCAAGAATACTTAAGAGTAAAATATTGTTATAACTATGGACCTCAGGGGGAAAAAATACTTCAAATAGATTAGTCAAAAGAGAAAGTTCTTTTGGAAAAAAAAAAAAAATTGGACGATTTCCAATAGTGCAAGACTTCAAACAGAAAGTAAGGAGGACGGTAAGAAAGCCTATTTTCTCCCATCCCAGTGGGCATTGTGGCTAAGAAGGTGAATAGTTTGCACAGAGAACTAAGACTAGGTTGTCAGTAGATGGTTTACCTATTCTAAGAAAGAACTATATTCAAGGAGCAAACATAAAAGTAGCAAATGGGTTGGATCTTCCATACTGACAAAAGAAGAATGGGTCTTTAAGGATCTGCTTCCCAGAACTTAAAGGTATTTGCAGCAAGAAAGCTTATTTGGGAGGAGGAAGGGTTCTTTGAGAATGGGTGGAAGGAAGAAGAAGGTGTCTGAATTCTGGAACCTTTATTGAAGCTTGTTTTCCTTGTGTGAATCTTTTGGTTCCTGTGTCTGTGACAGTATTCATAACTCATCCCCAGTGTGCCAACAAACCCCATATGTTTTGGTTTTCTCCTTATCTTTTAAGCCAAGATAAGGTTGTAATGAGTGTATTGCCAAAGATTCATGATAGAATACACGCGCGCACACACACACAGTGGCAGAGGGTGGGGACATGTCCTACTCGTCTTTGTTTTCTTCAACATAAGACTTACACAAATGAAAGTTTCTTAATTAAATATGCATGTCCTTTAAATAAAAAAGAAGAAAGTCTTCCGTGGGGAAGGTCTTTATTTACAGATTAAGGGGAAGTAGCTGTGAGTTAGATAACAGGACTCTGAGCAGAAAAACCATCTCCAGCCACACTGAGAAAAAAAGCATTGTTTTCTCTCTCCAGCCCTGCTTCTCATTTAACTCTTTGTCTAACAGATTTTCAATCAATATATAAATTTGAGTGGCTACCATCTGCCAAGCTCTGCTCTGGATGCTGGGGACATAAAGATAAATAGGACAAAGTTCTAATGTGGAACTGATACTGGAATGTGGGAGAAAGAGATTAATGGTAATAATATTTACTATCAGGTACTCTTTCACAAACATGATTTCCTTTAATCTAATTCTTCTCAGATTTTAACATACCTATGAATTACCTGAGAATTTTGTTAAGATGCAGATCTGATTCAGTAAGGCTGGGATGAAGCCTGGGATTCTGCCTTCCTAATAACAACTCATTGGTGGTCACACAGCTAGTCAACGCCAGAAACAGGTGCAAATCCAAATCTATTAACCATTCCTTTCCAAACTGCCTCTCTTAAGTCGTAGAGCTATAGAGCTATGGATACAGCAGAGCTACTCATTGTACACAGGGATAAAGTAGCATGAGGTTCAGAGGAGACTTCCAAAAGGAAGGAATAGAGCCAGCACTTGGACTTATCAGTGTAATGTGGAGTCTAGAACAGAGTTTCGTAACCTGTTTTTCAGTTTTGCTCACTGAGTCCCCACACCCAGCCTTTTGAGACTTTTTCTTCCTAATCCCCACCTGCCATAAACTTTTAATGCCACAGATATATTGTGTATCTGTGTATGTAATGTGGCCTTGGGGAGACCACAAAATCAATGTAATGTCTAAGATTTTCTTCACATATCCCCCTGAAACAATTTCTGTCTTACTGGGGGCAATATTGCTTCCACTGAGAAGGCATGATCTAGCACAACACTTGACTCACCTTGTAAGACATATCATTGATTTAAAAAAAAAAAATCACAAAATCTCAGGGTTGAAAATAACTTAAAGGCATTGACCCTTCTGCAAAAACCTTGACAACTGATCATCTATATTGTGTTTAGATACTTACAGTGATGGTGAATTCACTATCTTACGTGGCAGCTCCATTCATCTTTGGAGGGCTGTTTACTAGAAAGCTCTTTCTTATTTACAGCCTAGATATAGAAAGTCGAAATTTTCATTCACTAGTTGGAGTTCTACCCTTTGTTGCTGAACAGAAGGTACAAAGCTAGGTGCACTGAAGGGTAGAAATATGTAGAATATTTGGTTCCTTGTTCCTAGGGACCAGGCAGTAATCGTGTGCGTTTGGGAGCGTTATGGAAACTCTCTTGTGATCCACCTACTTCGAACTTTATGCTTATTGACTTTATATCTCTAACAGTACAGTGTAAAGTTTTTCTAGCCTCCGAAGAAGTCACATCACACTTTAATTCATCTTACTGTCAACTAAAATTTCTCAGTATTGGTGTTGTTTTTAGAGGTGCTGGAAGTGGTGCAATAGAAAAAGCAATGGTTAGGGGTGAGAAGATCATAATATGACAAGAAATATAGGGCTACATTTTTTACTTAAAATAATGTAGGTAATCAATTGTAGAACTAAAAATAATAATATAACTCGAAAACACACATGGAGGGAGAGGAAGGGAGGAGATAGGCAATAGTAAAAGGAAGCTAAGCCCTATCCTTTATAGTGGAGAGTTTTCTAAAAGTGATAAATTAAAGAGAGACAAGCATGATATTTTGAGTTATGGAAATAACTATGAAAGTCTAAAAACGGAAGCAGACAGAGGGATGAGATAAAGGGTGGGTGGGAGAGCCTTGATTTTCTTCATAACTTCTTCTAAACCATCTGACTTTTTTACCAAATACATATATGCATTAATTAAAATTAAAAACAAAAGAATGATGGAGTAAAAAATCAGAGTAGTGCCCTGTCACTAACTACTAGCCTAATTTAAGTAAGCCAACTAATCTTAGATTTAAATTTCTCATCTATAAAATGGGCTAAGTCGATGATTTTCAATGTTTTTAAAATAAAACATTACACAGAATCCCAATACATTAAAAAAATAATGGCGCTCCTCTGATGGGGTGATAAAGGAAGTACCCTCATCCTTATCCTTCACTTCCTCACTCTCATCTTCAGCACAAGCATCCCTGAGATACCTCATCATAGAACTGCAAGAAATCAGTTTGAAAACCATTAGCCTGCACGATTGTTTTTCAGCTTATGGTCATAACCCACTAATTTAGTGGCTTGTAATCAGAATAGAAAAGAATAGAAAAATTAGAATGTAATCCATTGTATTGTTTTGCACAACTCTTAATTCCGCCATACGTGTATATGCATTCACTACCTTTCTTGCCATCTGTGTGGAAAGAAGTTTCCGGGACAATTTGTCCTGTAGAGCAGGGGTTCCCAACCCCCAGGCCACAGACCAGTACCAGTCCACCACTGGTTAGTAACCGGGCCACACAGCAGGAGGTGAGCGGCTAGGAAGTGAGCGAAACTTCACCTGTATTTGTGGCTGCTCCCCAGTGCTAGAATCACCGTCTCACCTCCACCTCAGATCACCAGACATTAGATTCTCATAGAAGCCCCGGTTGCTCATGCCAAAAAGGTTGGGGACAGCTGCAATGTTGAGAACCTCGACGGAGGGGCAGGGCAGCATGTCTGCTATCGGGAGACCTGACCTGAGCATGCTGTTTAAAATGGGGGTGGGGCGCTCAGAGTGGACAGAGTTAGCCAAGTCCAGACTCCCACCCATAGGCCAGGCCTCCTGTGCAGGGCCATGTCCACCTCACCCTGAGCCACAAGGGCCATGTGGAAAGGGCTGCCGGCTCACATGGAAGCCAGGTGGGGCTCCTTCTTATCTCTTTTGCCATATACATCCTGATTCTGTGAGTTCACTGAACCATCTACCCTCTCTTAGAACACAAAATTGTAATAAACAGCACAAATTGTAATAGATTTTGTACCTTCCACTAGAAGTCTTCACATTCCACTAGGCGTCAGAAGGACTGCTGGTTGGTCTGCAACTCTGAGTCCTGTCTTGGGAGGAGGAACTAGAGAGGCTGCAATTTGAAAATCCAGCCAGGTAATTCTGATCCAGACTCATCCTCTACCACGTCACCGCCCCCCACCCTGCATCCCCTGGGCCAAGAGTAGAAACAGCTGGGAATGCAAATAGTAAAATGCATTTGGAAGGAATTTAAATAACTAAGCTTCAGTTGTTGAACAGGATGGCCAATGGTTTTTCTTAGTAAATTTTTTATGCGATAGAATCCTAAACTGATAAGGAATACCTCAGATGGATTTCATTTTTATGAATGCCAAAATAAATAGAGTTCTATCTTATGTTACCACAAACTCAGGAAGGCACTATGTCCCCGTACATGAAAGAAAACTAGAATAGATACATGAGAGGGAAGGGCTTTACTTTGGATCCTCTTGAACCCCTTAGGGCTTCAAGAAACCCTTGAAAGTATGCAAAATTTTGTTTGGATGTGCATATGTGCATTTTTTTTTCCTAAGGTAAAGGTTCAATCACTTTCATCAGCTTCCCAAAGGAATATGAAATCTAAGAAAGGTTTGAAAAAACTCAGGGTTAGAGGATCACGTTCTTTACAAGCTCAAGATAAACCACTGTCTCCAGGTGAAACAATTTCTGACTTCACCTTAATCAATAGAAGGCTTTGTTTTTACTCCTCTGGAAAGGCCTTGAAAAACTCGGCACATCTGCCTTCACTGAGGGTTCATCAATTCAGAGCAGAGAGCCTTAGATGACAAACGGCCCTGAGCAGGGAGGCCTCCACCTCAGTTACACCTGCTACCACTGGCAGCGAGCCCCTACACCCGCACCTATGAGGATCCCCTCCACGGATCACTGAAAGCCTCGATAGGGGGCAGCAGGGCACAGCGAGGAAACAACAAAGCCACCTTTATGATCGAAGATTATTTGCTGAGTATTTCACAAGATAAGGCTATTAAAAATAATGAATGTTAAATATCTTTCATCGTTATATTTATTTGAATTTCTAGTCACTTCCCTAGGTGAGATTTCCAGAATTCATGAACCAAAAGGAATGAATATATTCAAAGCTGTTGATACATACTGTCAAATCACTTTGCTTAAATAATAGCCTCTTAAAACTCCCTCCAGTAGTATGCCAGGGTGTTTCAACATACCTTGGCCAGGACTGAGGTACTCTTTTTCTTCTTACTTTTTGCTAATTTTTAGCAGAAACTGACATCTCATTGTCTATGCATCTCATTTGATTATGTGTGAGTCTGAACATTTCTTCATGTTTATCTAATACTTATATTTCCCTTTTGTGAATAGTCTGCACATGAAGGACATTCATTCTTTTCAAACATATTTATGCTTGCAGAGGTTAAATGCACAGATACTCATTTATTTCAACAGAAACTTAAAAATTCTTTCTCTATTCTTATTTGACTTAAAGGTTCTTAGCCCTTATCAGGTTCTCCAAGGACGAACAGGCATTCTTTACCAGTTCCAAGCAGCTCTGTGGGTTTCTGAAGGTGTTTCCTCATGTCAGCTCAGTTGTCAGGTCCAGCTTTTAACTGACAAACCTTTCGACAGATCCAGACTTTCTCTTGCCTGCTGCCTTCCCACTCTGACTTCAATTTCCTATATTCCTTCCAGCATCTCCATCCTACTCTAGTTCAATTTCTTGAGAGAATGAACCTTCAATCTCCTGCCAAGGTAGGGAAGAGGGAGACAGCTAGCTGTGACAGATAGAAAGGAACCAAGGTCTGATTACTTCTCATGTAAACATTCACCAATCCTCCTGGTTCAGCCCCACTTTTTAATCTCTACTTCCATGGTACCAGGTAGCTCAGGTTCTAAGACTTGCCCTGGTTCTATGGTTTATTTTGATTGTCTCTCTCTGTAAAAATTTGTTTCAGTTGTCTCTCTCTTCTACTAAATTAATCAAACATTTCCACTTCCTTTTCATCCTCTAAGAATTTGTTGGTATCTCTCATCTGCTCTTGTCTCTTATCTTGATTAAGTCATTGTATTCAAGAGTTGGAAGATAGTCCTTACGGGTTTACGCATTTTAAAATTCTTTTAATGTTTTGACAGTGTTTGAGGTGCAAATATTCACTCCATCTTGAGTTTCTTCTTTACTCTCAGGCCTGGAGAACATGTTCTTTCTCTCTTCTGATTGTCCTTATAAATATTCTTTTGCTTCTCTTTTTGCCTTCCAAAGCATTCCTTCTCTTCATCCAATATACCCAGCACAGTTTCTTAAAAAGTACTAGGCTTTTACAAAAGACAGGAAGTACCATGACTTCAAGCAGTTACTGTGTCACTATCTTGTCTCATGTCACTCTTACATGCCCGGAGGTAAGAAAACCCTGAGGGCCAGGCAGGGGGAAAGGAAAATGTTGGGAGTCTATATATCTTTCCCTATATTCTATATATTTATATATCAAATATATAAAATATATATCACATATTCAATATATAAAATGTTTATTTATCTATTTATCTATTTATGTATCTATATATATATTCTGTATATTATATATATATATAGTTCCATCCCACATTCTATATACAATAAAAGCTACAGAGCACTGCCTAGACTGCAGTACCAAGCTTCATCTAGGTTCCTAATACTAGCATTACAAAAGATCTCACTGCATTTCATACACCCCAGAGAATGATGACTTTTATATGCGAGGGATAGGACATAGCATCATAAGAACACCCTCCAGTTATAACTCACAGATGAAAGATACCCAAACCGACTTCTCAGACTGTGTACCACTTAAAAAACATTCTAGTCTCATACTGTGCTGGCTTCTATTATAAACCATCACTATTTTGTTCCAAATTACTTATCTTGATTAAGTCATTGTATTCAAGAGTTGGAAGATGATGGAAGTAGGTGCAGAGAAACAAGGTTAAAACTTGTATCCTGACATTTCAGATAATTTAATCTCAAAAAAGGGCTACTTAAACTGTTTTTCCTGTTTCTAGATTAATTGTTGACATCAAATCAGAGACATCTCAACTTTCCCAAAGGCTCCTCATCCCAGTGTCAACACGAACGACAGTAAATCTGCTCTCCGTGCTACAGAGACTAAAATAATCTCTGCAGAGTTTTCATTCTAAACATTACAAGCCACCTGTGAGACACTGAGTATAATCAAAGAATGTGCCAAGAGTTCCCAAATATCCTAAAAATTCACCCTGAAGAACAATAAAATTTTGGAGTTAAGGTCATATATCAGCTTTAAAAATAATCAAAACTCTCTAATCCTGGAAGTCAAAAATTGCAAAAATAAAAGCAAACAACAACAACAAAAAAGATAAATGGCTTCGTGTTAGATATCCATATTAACAAGGGAAAGAAATTATACATCCCTGTTGTGTTTGAGAATCACATTAGGAGGTGTGTTAGAATATACGATTACCTTCAACATTAGTCTCAAGCACAAAAAATAAATTAGATTCTTCCTTGTTCTTGTAACTTAAAGCTTTCTCAATCTATACAGTTACTGCCTTTTGGGTCACTTTTCAAAAGTTAAGAGAATGCATTTGAGAGGGAAAGATAAGGAAGTTGTTACTATCACCAGTACAGTCAACACAGACAACTTCATATCGTTGTCGTAATTTCTAAACAGAACATAATTTTAAAGTCTGAACCTTAATTTGGTTCATAAGTCTTTACTTAAAAAATCGGACTGTATTATAAAATACCTCTCCCAGAATTCCATTTGTAAGTAGCAACAATAAATCTCACCTGTGTATCTCACGGTGGCTCCACCTACTTCCCCTGACATAGACCTTCTTCCCAGCTATCCTCAGAAGATGATCCTCGAACTACATCTTGCAGAATGGGATACAAGTTTTTAAAACTTGTATTATTTCTATATCTTATTTCTCATAAAACTTATAAAACACGTATGCTAAGGCTGATAGTGTACCTTCTGAACTGAGTATCAAATTGTCCCTTTCAATTTCATTTTAATGATGTGATGTAAAACTGTGTGATCTGTAAAGTGTTTCTTGGCTGAGAAAAGAATATGTCTGTGATATCCTTTACTATAAATAGATTTAAGTAGAGTTGGTATGTATGTATTTCCTACCCATCAAAATTACCTTAATGGATTTGGTCTTTAGAAGGCAAGGTGATTGCTTAGGTGCAGGGCAAGGAGCTGAGTTTACCAATGGCCCTCCATCACAGTGTAATAGTTCAATGGAAAGATATTAGCTCTATTACTAATGATGAGTGTTAAAGTGTCCCCTGAGAAAAGCAAGCTGCTGGCTAGGTCTATACAACCAGCAGTAGGAACCTTTGCTCTCAGGGTTGTTAATCAGTAATATGGTACGCATGCCAACCCACCCCCTCCCACAACACACATCAAGAGAAGAAAGAGAGAGATGAAAAGAGATTTCCATTTTGCTTTTATTTCTAAAGGTCTGTCAGCTTTGAAGGAAAAAGCGATGGCAGTTGCTGGAAGAGTTCCTTGTGCACCAAGTCATGCCTCATCTCAGCAATACCAGTGATAGTTCCCTTACCTCCAAGCAGGAAAAAGTTCATACGTGCATACACGGATGCACACACACATGCATGTACACATAGTAATTCACAATGAGGAAAAAGTCTTCTCTAAGGTGAAAAGGGAAAGGATCATTTTTTTATTGCCAATTTCTCTGTATTTTGGAATTTTCAGAGATTGGAGGGTGTTGGCAACTGAAATTATTTTGTCTTGATAATTAATTCATTAAATAAATATTTATTGGGTGATATTATACGCTAATGATCTTAACTTTCTCCTGTGGAATGTTTTCTTTCTTAGAAAATAAAATAATGTAATACCTTCTGCAGAAATGTCTCCCACTCAGACAACAAACATATTCAGCACTAATGAAGTATCTTGTTCCAGTATACAAGCTTGTCATTCAGAAATGGCCAGTTGATAGAACTATAGAAGATGGTTTGCTTCTAAGCCACAGATGATTTATAATACAAACTAGTTATACCTCTTTAGATTACCACAGCTGTTATAAAAACAAGGAAATTTCTACAATATCTCAGGTGATGTCCGAGTCACGAAGGACCCGTTAAAACTTTGTACATAGTTCTAACTGAAACTTCTTCCTCTATATCAAAATAACTAATATTTCCCATAATTTCCACATATTGTTCCTAGTGTTTTCCTTTGAGGCAACATAAACTATTCCAGTCCTCTACTGTTGGAATCATAATTACAGTTGGCATTTATTGGGTGTTTACTACGTATAGCTCCTTGTGCTAAATTCTTTATAGACATTATAATGTTATCTCCCTCTGTAAACACAGACCCACACCATCTTTATTCCAGGAAAAATAAACCAAGTTCTTACAGCTGTTTTTCATATGATTGTTTCCAGACCTTCCAACATTTTAATCACCCTCCTCTGGTCAGCTCCACTTTGTCAATGCCCCTTTGAAAATGTGTCACCTCTATCTAGTCACAATCTTCCAAATGTAAGTTAACCAGTTCCAAATATAGAGGACTATTATTTCCTTGGTCTGGAAAGGCTGTTTCTCTTAGTCTGGTCTAAGAAGATAGCGGTATTTGTTTGTTCTGGGGTGGTTTTGGGTTTTTGTTGTTGTTGTTGTTTTGTTTTTAGCAAATCATATGACTTTTTCATGTTGACTTTGCTGTCAACTGAAATCCTGAGACATTTCTTCATATAAACTGCATTTAAACCAAATCTCCACCACCCTATGCAGTTGATTTTTAATGTAAAGGAAATTTTACTTTGCATGTATTTATCCCAATTAAATTTATTATCTTCAATTCACTGTTTCTTTCAAGCTATCAAAATCTTTTTGAATTTTATTTCATCACTCAACACGTTAATTTCCTTTATAGCACCTGAAAATGAAGTAAGCAGGTCTTCTATGTCATCATCTAAGCTGATAATTTCACAAGTTGAATGGCTTCATGAACCATACCAGGTAAAACTTTTCCAATTAGTTCATTTGTGGGATATCCTTCAGGCCTTCAAAGAGGTATTAATCTACCTAATTATTTTTATCTCCTAGAATCTAGACCATTTTCTTGATCTTGTCCTCAATGATAGCCAATAACTTTGTCAGCTGCTTGGTTGAATCCTGATGCATTCTTCCAATCTACCAGTTTGGAAACATATAAACAAAAAGAATAGTCATTGTAAGCTGTTCTTGGTGAACCCATATTGCTGGTAATTGCAACTTTCTTTCTTAACCTAACAGAAAATCTATCTCAAAATTCACTACAGAATCTTTCCAAAGATCAATGTAATTTAGGTTTTGTTCCTGAAATTCATGTTCTTCCCTGCCTCCATCCATGCACACTTTGTAAATATTGGAACGATATTTGCTTATCTTCTTAATACCTCTCTTTTACTCTCTAAGATTATTGACATTGGGGTTGGATTCTTAATTGCAGTCCGTGCAGTGGAATGAAACCTAGGTTTATCTGAGTCCCTGATTATCTGAGTTCCTGACTCAGATAAAGCAGGCAGGTACTTTTTTCCATTCTCTTATCTCTCTAGGAGCTCAAGTATGTCTTAATATTATTTTATCTATTATTTCCTATTTCCTATTATTTTATCTATTATTTCCTATCTTCACAATAACCCAAGGAGGCAGATGGGTCAATTATTTTTATTCTCCTTTCCTTAGAAGTCACTGAGACTCCAAAGTTGAGCAGTTATTGAGTAACAAAGCTAGAACTGAACTCACTTGTCTTACCACAAAATTCAGTGCTTTTTAAACTACTTTTGGTGTCTCCTTTTTTTAACTTCCAGGCAAAATATGACCCTTTTAAGTAGATCCGTATGTTTTGTGTTTCAGGAGAAAAAAAAAAAAAAAAAGTCAAAGCTGTATAAACTTTATCCTTTTTATTTTTTTTTTAATGCCAGAATACTTGAATCCAAATTTATTGTCTGGTCCCTCAGCTCTGGCCCAGAAAATTAACTATTATTTATGGTTTTTTCCTGTATGTTTTACTTATAAATGTCTTACTTTATGTGTTTCAATTGAGGGGAAAGAGGACTGTAGCATATAAATAAATAATTCATTTAGATTGGCTTTTTTTCCTTGAGAAACTCCACCACACACTAGTAAGCTTCTTCCTTCCTATAATCTAGAGAAATTTTATTGTCTACATATTTAGGAATGCCAGAATTGCTACCTTAATCCTCAAGCAGCTCTTTTGATTTCCCCATTAATCTGCTCTGCCATTTCTACCATAAGAAAAAAATTTTACCACCCCTTAATAAAAGCAAGAAATTTACCTACAAAGATTGGACAGACAGATCAAAAATAAATAAATAAATAACAAAAGAAGACAAGCTTTCAGATAATGGCAATGGTTGAAAATCTAACAAAAAAATTCGAATGTATATAAATGCATGTAAAGGGTTTATACTTTTAAGAATGTATTATCTTTGGTTTTCATTGGTTTTTCTTAGCTGTGCCTACATCAGAATTTTTTTTTTTTTTTTTAATTATACACCTTGTGGTTCTAAGGTCTTAAATCTGGTGCTTGATTTCTTTTATTATTTTTTCAAAGTCTTCAGTCATTATTTTTTCAAAAATTACTTCTGGCCTATTCTCTTTCTTCTCTCTTCAATCCTTCCAGATTCCCATAATATGTATGTTACCTCTTCTCACTATCTCCTCTATATCTTTTAGCCACCTTATGTTTCTTCATGTTCGTTCCGGATATTTTCTTCTGACTTCTCTTCCAGTTTTCTAATTCTCTCTTTATCTATGTCTAATGTACAAACATGTTTATTGGTCTTAATTTTTATTTTTGTGTTGTTTATGATATTATACATTTTCCAGTTTTATTCTTAAATTCTCCATCTTGTCTTAGCATCTTGAATATTGTAAGCACATTTATTTTAAATTCTGTGTCTGATAACTACAGTATCTATAGCCCCTGTGGGGTCTTTTTTTTTCTGTTGGATATTCTTCATAAAGTCTTATCACCTTATGTGCCTATTTTTTATTTCATGCTACACACTGAAGTTACAGAACTGTTCATTGAACTAATTTGTAGCCAAGGGTGATGTTTCCTTTCTCCAAAGTTATATGTATGCTTGTATCAGGTAGCTGGAGGCACAAACAATTTAAGATAACCTTGATCCAATTTTAGGGACTAAGATGATTTAAAACTAAGCCAAACTGTCTAAGAGTTCTGTCTACTTTACATTTACCCTTATCTTTTTAATAGGAACATTCAAGATAACCTAATTAAGGCAGCTTCACCAGGATCCTCCCCTCAAAAACTTGGCAAGTCCTGGACTGCAATCCCTATCCTAACCCCGTGAAGCTATTAAAAGCTCTACTCAAGTCTTCAACACAAAGAAAACACATTTTCTCCTTCTCATCTTCTTTTTTTAGATATCTATATGAGATGATGAATATTAACTAAACTTATTCCACAATAATCATTTCACAATACATGTATGTAAGTCAGGTCATTATGCTGTATACCCTAAACTTACACAGTGCTATATGTCAATTATATCTCAATTAAACTGGAAAAAAATAAATTAGTATTAAAAACAACAACAACAACAACTCTGCTCAGCCTCTCAGGCTCTCAATGTCTCCTCCAGATTTGGCAAATGCCCCCAAAGGAAAAATGGCCCTAGGTGCTGGGCTCACCTCTCTGTGCCTCTATTTCCTTCATATCTTAGACAATAATTCTTTAATATCTTATTAGCTGTCTGATGTTTTCAACAGATTTTGAAGAACATTTTGTCCAGCAATTCTGGTTGTCCTTAGCAGAAAATTGATTGAAATTACCTAGTTTGCCATTACAGTAAACAAAAGTCCTAGGACTTTTGTTTATTCATGGATCATGTCAGTCACTTCTGCAGCCAAACATCTGCAATCAGGCTCATCTTAGAATTGATGGCCTTTCCCTTGCCAATGCAATTACAGTGATAGAGCAGTATTATGAAGGTGTACTAATTTCATCATAATTGCTTTAAGCCTATCTTCAGCCTGCCTATTTCAGATCGGAGTCTCTAAGTTTCATTTTAGTTGAAAAAAGTTTCATTTTTTCAACTAAAGTTTCAAGTTTCATTTTACTTGATAAAACCTTCTCATTTACTACTGCCACAGAAAATACTATTAAAAGCAGGATGCTGTAATGGAAAAAATACTGGAATTGGAGTTAGATAACTCACTGAATCCATTTCCATCATGTGTTTACTGCCTTTGTTTCACTGTTTTCTAACCATGTACCAAACCCTCTCTATGAGCATGCAGACTACAAACGTGAATGAGATTCGGTTTTTGGCTTCTTAGTTTTTATAAGCCTTAGTATGTTTATCTGTAAGTTAGGAATTACATCTATCTCACAAGATTGTTGTAAGAATTAAGTTGCAGCATTGGATTCACAACTATATAAGAGGCACTTAATTACTATTTGTTGAATGATTTCAATTTTAGACACAGCATTTTATGCAATAGATTTGTTTCAAAAAATTTTGGAAATCAAATCATGCTTTAAATGCACTAAGGAAGTTAAGTTTTAAAAGAAATTTTACTGAAGATGTGGGGAGACTCCTCCTTCTATATAGTATTAAATCTACTTCGTTTAATCTCTTGTAATCACAATGATTTTTATAAATTTAATTTAATCAGAGTAAGTTATACCTGCAATAGATGCAAGCACTTCTATTCAGATGGTCTTGGAAGCCACACAAGGTTGATGGCACCCTTTGCTGGGACTGTAAACAGTGATGTGATTTCATGTGTCTCTAACAGTAAAGAGTTGACCTGAACAGGCACAGATGATCTAAGCTAAATGTAGACTACATGCCACAAGAATCATGTGAGGCCATGAAGTTTAGTAAGCACTAGGAAAAAAACCCTTACAATCAATTTCTCATGGCTGTAATCTCAGACATTAATTCAAACATGATTTTTTGTTCTGAAGGGTGAAATGTTTTATTTTATGACATTATTGCATTTCAGAAGATTTCATCATTTATTATGTTGACCGGAATTTTATTATTGTTTTAAGTAGCACTCCTTATGAGATCATTTTGTCCCTTTAGAATCTAAACCTGGGTAATGACTATAGTGTTTTCAGTTTCTAGTTGTTTGTAGATTGTTTTCTAAAAATAATAAAAAAAATTTTAAACAAAAACCTGAGCATTTTAATGGAACTGTAAACACCCTGACTTTGTTTTGATAATGTGCTGGTAGTAAGTATAAATGATAATAAACAAATGTGAATTCATTGCCATAATTCAGGAAAATAATATTACATTAGAAATTCTAGATAATCTTTTAAGGGTGGATGTAGACTTGAAACATTATACAAACTCATTACTAAAAAAGTTCTGGTAATAATTAGCTTCTTAGCAACACGGATTTTTAGGGCAAGGATCTGTTATAAATGTTAAAATAAAGGAGATATTTTCATAAAAGCCTTCCACTTGAATGTGTCATTCACTTTATTAAGTGCTTTAAAAGACCAATATTTTATGATGCCCAGGTTTGCATATTTATTGCCATTTCATTTTGAAATTGGTTCCAAATTACTGACTTCTTGCTGGGGACCCTTGCAATTATGGTAACTAATTTCCAATAGATTTCAAAATTAACAGTGAGTTATTGGTAGCATAGGAGGTGGTAACAGCACAGGACATGGAGTTGGACTGCCAGGGTTCAAGTCCCTGCTTTACCATTCAGTAGCTATGTTGAGGCAAATAAACTGAATTTCTTTATGACTCAATTTTGTCATCTGTAAAATGGGAACAATAGTAATAGCACCCACTTCATAGAATTTTGTAAGAATAAATGAGATCAACCATATAAAGTAATTTGCATAGGGCTGGTACATACTAAGAAGTCGTTAGGTAGTAGCTACAGGTAGTATATCCTAAAACATATATTAAATGCATAGTTCATGTTAGGAAGGAACAATGAAAGTAAGCATAGATAACAGTTACGTATTTAGCTATCATTCGTCAGCCATAATATTCAATACTTATGTGGGTCACTTAACAAGTCCATTACATCATCTCTGCAACTTTAGCTCTACCACTCAGCAGGAAGATGGGACATTCATAAACAGACTTACATAGAAAAATAAGACAAGATTAAAAAAAAAGAGTCAAATTCTACCATCGATGTAATTTTATATATGAAAACAGACCAGAGCCTTCTAGAACATAAAACAAAAATTTGGTTATATCTCTTCACATGTTTCCAATTGCTTCCATATTTAAGCATCTCTCAGAGATAGAAAAATACATCCTTAATAACTTTTTTAAAAAAACATCACACACAGTATCAACATCAACAGCCAACAGGGGCATTCCTAGCAAGATCAGGAAGAAAACAAAGGTGTCTTATAAAGCTATCATTATTTAAAATTGCTCTGAAAGTTCTGTACAATGTAATAAGACATGAAACAGAAATGAGACATAACAATTGAAAGAGTGAATACATTTATCACATTATAGGTTACAATGTTAGACAATATGAGATATGCACCGGAAAAACTAGAATTAATTAATTTTAGTGAAGTGTATAGATGTACTCCATACCTAAAAATCAGTAGGTTTCCTACACAATACTATATTATATACCTACCTGTACTACTAGTTATCATTTATTCTCCCACACGGTTAAACTTTCCTATCCCAATGTCTCAAGTCCTCAGTGCTCCAATTATTTATGTAATTTTTGGACATTGAATTAGGCTTGTATTTATTTGCTTAAATGCCAAAACACTAATAAGAGTAATCTAGGAGATTAATGGGGTGACTTTAGGCCCAACATTGCTATGATATGTCCTCCTAGGGAAGTATATCTTACCTGCTTCTGAGCAATGGAAAAGAACCAGGCTAAGGTGAGGCTTTCATTTATTCAACAAATACTTCCTGAGTATCTATGCCAGACACTGTGCTAATGCTGGGAATGCAAACACAACATGGCTCCTGCTCTCATGAAGCTTACAGTCTAACAAGAAAAAACAATAAACAAACAAACAAACAAACAAACCCAAGAAAGCACTTACTAAGTGTGATTTCTGATAAAGTGTGTGAAGGAATAACAGAAAAACAGAAAGTGGCAGGGGGGTGAGGGAGGAGGACAGGGGTGGTCAAACAAGCTGGTCTGAAGAAATGACATTCAAGCTTAGACCTGAGACGGCAGGAAGGAGCTAGTCACACAAAGGAGGGTAGGCAGCAAATGGCAAAGAGCTGGAAATAAAAATGAGTAAATAGCAAAGAGCTGTAAACAAAAAGCCAGTGATATAGGGGAGGAAGTTAGACAGGCAAGGTTCACATGATACAGTTTGTATAATTTGGATGCTTTCTGCTGTTAATAGCAAACTAATTAAAAAGAGCTCAAACAGTAAGAAGTTTACTATCTAACATAAGAGGTCTAAAGCATGTGGTTCCAAAAGTAGATAAGTCAGCTGCTCAACATACATCATCGAGGATGAAGGTTCTCTCCCTGTGGCTTCTGCCATTCTTGAGAATCATATCCACTTAGACTGGATCCTCTTGTGGTGCATAGACCCCTGCTGTAGCTAGTCAGTTGCTTCCTTTTGGCTGTTCTCCACTGCCCCAAAGTTTGGGTGCTTAACAACTAGTCACACAGGGCAGTTAAAGAGGAATTCTTGGTGTCTCTTTCATTGTTTTTTTTATTCTCTGGATACCCTTCTCTGGATCATCAGACCCTGAAGACTGTGTTTTATGACATCATCTCACTCTGTGTGACTGCCTGGGACATCTCTTTGAGCCTTTGCTCTTCCTGAAAGGTAACATTCTTCCCCCACTAACTTGCCTTTAAATGGTCTATCTAAATATTACGTCATGTTTATTAAAAAATATTATCAGATTTATTTTATATTGTTTCAATACTCTGGCCTAAAACTTAGAGAATTTCTATTACCTTTTTTCTACCCATTACTTTTACCACTTTCCCTTGCCTACACTTAACATTCATTTCTTGTCCTTTCCGTCCCTACTGCTCCCCATTCCATCCTATAACTCTTATTCTTCGTCTTCAAGTTCAAACAAAAATTAAAAATATACAAGGCAAGAGATAAAAACAGCAGAGGATGCAAAATGTCCTCCCTCTTCTCTCCTCTTCTCACCTCTCGAATTGTAGAAGTAGGGTAACACCAGAGTGGGTAACCAGTCCGGCCTTGGTCTCTGGGTTTGAAAGCAGGTTCAACCCCTTATTAGTAGTGAGCCTTGGGCAAATGACAGAACCTCTTTGAGGCTTATTTTACCTAGTAGTAAAATGAAGATAATAATAATATCTGCATCATAGATTAAGAAATGCATAAGTGCTTATATACAGTGTCTGGCATACAGTAATTGACTAATAAATGTCTGTTATTACTAGTATCATGTGAGGAAATTATTCTATGACTAAGTACAGGATATGGTCATCTCAGGGTTCCATACATCACATGTATGCATCCATTTCTAAAGAGATTTTTCCCTTCTGTTGCCAGCTAAGAAAATTTATTTGTGTATTCACAAGTACCTATTAAACACATACTAAGTTTCATTTCTTGTTCTCAGTAGGGGCGGGGTTAAATATCTTGTATAAACACACTATGGAATATGGTGCTGGAGCTAAAAAGAAATAGATATATTTATAGGTATTATCATGGAAAGATTGCAAAGAAGTGGAATTTGGTGGAAGAAAAAAG
Organism: Pteropus medius; assembly: GCF_902729225.1. NCBI lineage: Eukaryota > Metazoa > Chordata > Mammalia > Chiroptera > Pteropodidae > Pteropus > Pteropus medius. The sequence goes on along the minus strand of NW_024349519.1, from coordinate 3,585,227 downwards.
CTGATAAAATTTATCCAGAGCGACACAATTCCTATAAAATTACACACACACATGGCATATTTTGTATGACACACTTCTCTCTCTTATAGGAATTGTATAATTCTCTCTTATATATATATAAACACACACACTATGTAAATGGGTAGAGGAAGTTCTAGGCTGGTAGACACTGAACTGGGAAGGAAATTCAGATGGGGAAGTGGGGAGTGGTTTGAAGGAATATTAGCTTTATTTATGTTCGAATTTTTACACGGAGAAGGAATTCATATACTGTCTAGATAATTTTTAAAATTAAAACAAGTAAAAAATATGGCGACTTCCAGGTTTCCTGGAAGTCAACTGCCATGGCCTCTGCAATTACTGTCTTCAAGCAAAGATTCATTTATATGCTTAAAAAATAAAAAGCCTAACCACACACAGAAGGTCTACTAGCTCAGTCTTGTCACTGTCTTCTTCAGTGCCTTAAAAAATAAGGCAGAGGCATATTTATATGAGCACACCTACATGAAGTTCTAAAGTTACCTATTTAGAAACGTGCACACATCCACAGGCCACCTCCCGGGAGGCCCGTGGTCTGTGGGCTGGCGCTGAGGTCGGAGTGCTGCAGCTCAGCTGCCTGTCTTCCTCCTGCCCACCCAGCTCTGGGGACAGAACCTCCCATTCTTCCATAAGCTTGAATCTCAACAATATCAGCCTGGAGGAAGCAATAATAAAAAAAAAATACTGGGTTGCAGTTTTCACTTCCAATACGTGGGATGCTAAAGATCTAAGTTCTAACCTTCTTTGGCTTGCTTTGTGGTCCTGGCAAATCAGATTAACTTGGAGGCATCAGTGAAGTAGAGGGGATGATGCAAAACACTGTCAACCCCTTTAAGTAGGAAACTTGGAATTTGCTGAGTCCTTAGAATGCAGAAGGTGCTTCTACATGGGTGTAAAACATGTACCTTTGTGAGTTTTTATACTATGCATGTAATTTGATAACTGATTATATTATGTAAATTGTATATCTAAATTATGTCAGATAGCATGAATAATTTGATACATAATGTTCTTTGTACATACATAATTTTGTGTATATAAATATGTTTTATATAACATGCACATTTTAAATGTCTATTAAATGCATATACTAATATATTCACAAAATATACACAATCAGCAATGGCCCAAATATAAATTCTTACAGATATAAAACATGTATTATGTATCCATAATACATAATATCTATCAGTAGAGCATACATGTGTAAGTAGCATAATTGATAATTATCCAGTTATGAAACATTTTTAATCTAGGATTAGTAAAATATAATTTAAAATCAAGGCCAGAACTAGGTGAAGCAAATGCGTAGAGTACATATTCTGAGGAGGCCCTCACTCTCAGGTTCCTGCAAATATCACCTGCCTCACCCCAGTTGCAGCCCTGATAAAAATGCCTGTTTCTCCTATCATTCTCTTCATCACCAGCAACAATTACTAGTTACTAAATGCCAGGCGCTGTTTTATGCACTTTACATGTATTAACTTATCTAAAGAAATATTGTGAGAAGTGCTAAGTTTAAGTTAAATTACAAGAAATTGTGCCTAGCAAGGAAAATGTTTGACAACCATAACCAAAAAGCCCCAGCGAGACATGAACTCTGAAGAGACCTCTTCAGTTACGTAATTAGTCCAGATATCCCAGGAAGTCATAGAACCTGCATTAAAATCCAGTACTATTTCCTCTACACTGAGCATGGTTTTTCATTGAAGATACCTGCATCAGGTGTCTTCTACTGATTTCTCTTCTTCTTGGGGCAGTTTGGCAGTCAGTAGGCTTAAAATCTATCTGCCTAGGTGTAGTACAATTGACAAATTTCAAAAGGAAGAAAGATACATATTTTTATTTCCTATATCGCTACTTCTACTTTGAAACTAGAGGTAGGTAATAGAGCTTATGATAGCTTAACTGTACTTCAACAAGATAATACGTTTACATTTAAACTCATACATAGACCAAGGAAGGGGGATTTATACAACACATTATCTAGTATCTAGATACAGGTGATTTACTGCTGTGCACTGAAATGCAGTTGAAGTACAAGATGGATAGTAATATTATGTTGTGGTCTATATCCTGTTCACATCAGGCCTTCGTAATAAAAGCCGAACAGCAATCTACAGAACCTGTCTTAAATCTGCCATCTAAGATACTGATTGTAAAATAAAATCATCAAAGCGCTGGGTATCTCTATACTGCCTTCCCCCTGAGAGAGTGGTATGCAAAGAACGTCCTACGTTTTATTTATTTACATTCAGTCAACAGAAACATAAATTAAATTAAAAACCTTAGTGTTATGTGGAATGAATAAAGCACACCTAATAAGTTGCTAAGTAGATTTCTTTTTCAGATATTACAGACTACAGCCTGTATTGTACTTTTATCCAGTACACCTTTTACTACTGACAACAAAATATGCTTATAAAAATAATAAACTAAAATGAATTTTGCAAACTAGCAATTTCATGTGCTACTATCCTGCTGAGAATAAACAATTTTTAGTGGGTCTTTTTATTTGACATGTGAAATCTAGCATTCTTGCAAATTGATTTCATTTTAAATAATTGCTTGAGGAGGCGATAGAAATAGATCAACACAAATAAGTTAACATTGCATAAAGAAATCAAAAATGAATTTTAAGCAAGGCTTTTTGTTTTTACAGGCAAGTAATTGTAAGAACATTAAAGGCCAAACTTTCCTGTAAAAAGGATGTCCTCGTGTGTTGTGAAATGTAGAAGGCAGAAAGGTATGAGGTTTGGGGGAAATCATCCTATCTTCTAAAGATATATACATAAATACTGAGGTTAAAGTGAAGATTAAGAGAAATCCTTAGAAGGGAAAAGAAGTCCCAGCACTTTGATGACACTTCTGTTACACCTAGGGGTTAAACATTCTCTTCTAGGTGCTTCCCTGGCTCCTGACACAAACACCTGCTATGACATTCACCTCAGTGAATTATAATAATTTTCATTATATAGTTTTGTTATATATATATATAACTATATTATACATTAATATTTTATATTACCATGTATAATGTATATTATATATAACATTTAGACATATAAGATATTTATATATTATATATTGTTATACTACATATATAATTTTTTCACTTATTGTCTTCTCAACCATACTGTAAACTCCTTTAGAAAAAATATGGTCTTATCTTGTGTCCCCATCACTTTGCCCAGGACTTTGCACTGAACAGGTGCTCTGTAAATTCCTAGTGACATTGATATTGAAAATAGTAACATATAACTTGAAAGAATGAGAGAAAAACATGGAAAGGGGAGGGGACAATGGCCACATTTGATGAATCTTGTGGAAATGAGCTGTTTATAAAAAGATTTGACACACAGAGCTTTATAGGGTCAACTATTAAACCATGTCCTTCCTTCACTTGGTCCAGTCATTTCCTCCACTCACTCATTCATTCAACAATTATCTATTGAGTGCCAACTGTGTGCTGGTAACCACTACCTACTTCAGTAGCCTGACATGATGAAATACAGGATCACTGTAATTTGTTATGATTGCATTACAGATATGCCAACAAAGAGTCAGACCTGATGTTCAAGTATAAGCTCAAGTTAAACCATAGAACATATAAATATATATATCTTGCCATTAAGTAGCTTCATTCTCCTTAACACTTAAGAGTTTACTCTAGTATACATTTGACAATATAACCAGAACTTAAGATTCCGGCCAAATTCTCCAACTTTGCCAGTAATATGTTAAGTGCCACTTATAATTATTCCGAAATGGGCCTCATTTTCCCTAATCATTTCATATTAGACTGGAGACCCTTGGGCCGGGTAATTATCTTTTTCTGTACTTGATTGTATACTAAATGTCTTATTTTCCTTAAAAAATAATACCTACCTCTAATATGGGAAAGAGAAAAGTGGGAACAAAATTGGGTCATCTTGCATTCTAAGTCTTAAAAGATCATATTAAAATGACCACTCATGTAGGATATAAAAACATTTGTCTTTTCAATCAATGACAGAGGAAATCCCAATAAGTGTGTGTTTTTTTTAACTGTCCACTCAAATGAAGGCAGATGTATTTTAAAACTTTATAAATACTCTGACTTCTTTTTCATTTTCACTTTATTTCTGGTTGGGGCAAGGCCCGTGAATAAAATGTGAGTATAGAAAATGATACTTCAGTTTTGCTTAAGATAGGAATAAAAGACTTTTTTCTTGCTATTTCCCCTTATTAAACCGAAAAAATGATCACTTTTAGAATTCTGTTAAAAGCAAGCTTGTTTGCTTATAAGTCATAGAAGAGAAACAGCAAAATTAGAATAATACCAGGATGGTATTATTTCCTTCAGTGGTCTTTCTGGTTATAAATGTCATAACTGACAGTGGATTTAGCATTTACCTTAAAAAATAATTTATAATTGAGCAGTTCTCTATCAAATAGATAATGGTCTTAGCATTAATTCAATAAGCACTGTTTAAAACTCACTCTTATGTTTCTCTTCTTGTTAATTAATTCTACCCTATTTTATTCTTATATCTGTATTTTCCTTTACATCACACCTAAATATGAAAAATATTGTCATCATTTCCAGACTGCATTATATTGCCTTTTTGGCCATCACTTAACCCATGATATACTCCAAGAATCTTCTTTCATAAATCAATGCCTCTCTTCCACTAATCATTTTTATTACTTATCTCTGGATTTTTTCCAAGACTACCAACATCGTTTGTTTGTTTGTGTGCTCAAAATGGAATACAGTGTCTCAGAATAACATCAGCTGTACTTGGATGAGAGATCACAACCTCTCTTCCTCTGGTGCTACAACGCTGCCTCAAACAGTCCTGCTCTCTCTTTGTTTTAATGTTCACTATAAACTTGTCCACATTTCTCCTACTCCTTCCTCCTTTTTAGGTTGCTACTAGCGATCTGTTTCTCCAGATTTTCTTTTCTTCTCCAGTGAATGCTTGTCATACAATTTTTGCCAGATATGTTTGTATCTTCCTGAAAGCAATTACATTTTTTTTTCCCCATATTTCTGACTTGTTTTGGTCTTTTTGAACCAAACTGCTGTTCATATCCTGGCCATTTATCAAAGCTTGTAACACCTCCCAATTTAGTCTTTTCAGCAACTGTCATTGGCATTCTGTTCATTCCTTCTTTCATATTATTAATAAATACACAAAGCACAAACTATGGTGACCTACTAAGAGACAAGCCCTCAGAACTTCACACAATGCCACTGTTGTTACCTTTTACAGGTGGCCTATCAGTCATCTTAAGTCTGTGTGGCTGTGGTATTATCAAGGTTGCACAGAACTAATGCATCCAGGAAAATTGTACAACATGCCAAATTAAATGTTTTGCTCAAGTCTGAATATTATGTAAATGTCCTGCTGTGTTCCCATCACTGGCCTCTCTCTCATTCATGGATAAAAGTCTGCAAAAGTTGACCTTGCTCCATGGGGATTTGGGTTGTGTGGGTTAGTTTTATTTTATAGTTTCATTAAGTTTAGTTTGAAGTTTGTTTTGGTTAAATTTTTGAGCATCCCTCTCTCAGAGGATGTTATTACTCCATGTGATGCATTTTGGTTGTGTCAAATGCACATTCAGGGGAGCTCACAGGAGTACCAGATATAACTCGAAAAAAGGTGTAGCAGTGGTATTATATTCTGACAGCTCTGGTGGTGTCCCTGGTCTTTAGGTGGCATCTCCTCCAACTGACAGAACATTAACCCCGTGGCTGTTCTTAATGTTCCTCTCCTACCAATTCCATTCCCAGGGTTTGCTTTAGGACTAAACTCGCCGACTTTATCTCCACACTGCCACAAAACTGGCCAGTTTCATGGAAGAAGAAAGGTTTGTGCTGGACTGTCAATGGCCATGTGTCCCATCTTCAGGGAACATTATTCACACTGTATTTTCTGCGATTGGAGCCCCTCGTTTGCAGCACACAGTGAATGGCACCCCTGAAGTTGAGTAATCCAGAGGCACTCTGGGTCTGTAGCTGTTACACTGATAGCCTTGATAAGATTATGAGGAACAAATGAAAAAAGTGATACAAATGTATAATATGAATTTAATATTTTCAAAGAAAAGAGAAAAAATATAGCTAGTTGTCCCAATTTTTTTTTTAGCAATTTATATTATGTGGACAAGAATTTTATTCTTTCCGGCTTCTAGTAATCTTTAATCTTTCCTTAAATAAGAAGAAATTATAACTTTTTTTCAATATATACTCTAATCATTGATTTGTATATTTCTTTTTTTCCTTTTTTCCTTGTGTTACACATGTCTATTTTATTAAATTTCACCAATGTGATTTGCATATTTTTTGACAGAATTCCTAATATTTAAATAGTCCTTGACTATTTATTTAAACTTCCTCATATTTGGGCTTTTCACTTTTAATAGAGTTCTTCATACCATTTCTTGCCATTCATGTACATTTTTTAGATGTTTTTTAGGTCATATTATAAGCTATTAGACATTCATACCTACTAAGAGCCCAGAACTAATAAAAATAAGAGCTCTGAGCAACTGAAGTAGATATTATAAAGTCCATTGATGAAAATGCACGTATGCTATTCAAAAGTGAGGCCCAAACTCAGGGACCGTTAACACTTACACAGTTCTAGAAAATGTCATTAGTTGTTTTCGAAATCTAATATATTAGGCCTATAAATTTGAAAAGGAGCATAGAGCTTCTTCCTCCAGGTCCACATTCTGAGAGGTGTCAACAATGTAACCTACACAGGAATCCAGAAAAACAAAACTACTAAAAAATATTGCCAGTGAAGTCTCTAAATTTAGGACATACAGCCCAATGTGTCTCAGATGACTTCGATGATACTACTGTGACATGCCACTGTCTAGTTAGTAAGTGCAGTTCATAATGATAGGTCCATTGTATTCACATAATTTCTTGGTGAAGCAGAAAAGAAAATAATACATTTTAGATAAACTGCCATCTAGAATAAGTTTTTAATTTTTGTTGTTTAAAATAGCTGTTATTTTTTAAAGACAGTCTAGAATAACTTAATCTACAAAAGATAGCCAAGCTTTTCTATAAATGACTATATATTTCTCACACTGTCTTTGGCATACATACATTAATGTCCAACCTTTTGAGAATATAAATTCCTCAAGAGCAGGGACTGGTTTTGTTCTACCTGATTTTGCTGAAAATGGATATATGAACACACAATAAAAGTTTAAAATCCTAGACTTTTGGAATGAAAGGAATCTAGAGAGCATTCTATTCCAATCCATTTCTTTTACAGAAGTGTTCACTACATGCACTAACACTTTCTAAAAGTTAATATGGCATTTTTTCTCCAGAACTGTACAAGAATGTACACAGCAACAAGTAAGTCTCCTTCCCAAAAAGAATCCCCAGTGCCCCAGTTTTCCTCTCCTAAAACAGTAACCAGTTTCTTCTGAAAACAAAAACAAAAAACCAAAACACCCTCTACATAAACACGAGTACATAGTTTTATAAAATACAAATAATAGCATAAGCTAAAGACTGCTTTGTAACTTGCTTCCTTCACTTTAAATACTTAATATATTTTTTTTAAATAATGAATCTGTATGTAGTGGAAATTATATAGTAGACACTAGAATTAAGTTCTCTCAAAAAATTACCTAACGTTTATTTCTAATGAGTCATTAATAAACAGACGCAGTATGCACTTAAGGTTTACTTCAGGCTATACAAGTGCTTTCTTTCAATTTAAGAACAGAATAACCTCTAGAATGAAGTGAAGAATATGTGAAGAGCAAATGTTTTCCCCATAAGAATATCCCTAAACACATGGCCCTTCAACACTGTAAGATAAAGGGTAGGGGGCAGAGACTGTCAAAGCTATATTCTTAATATTTTTGTTATTAAAGGTTATTGCAGTGTCAGAACTAAGGAAGGTACCCCAAGATCCACTTAATATGGTGTTTTCAAACTGCAAGTCACAAATGATAAGTAGATTTTAAGATCAATTTAGTGGATTACAACCAATATTTTTTAAATGAAATAAAATAAAATAGAAAAGTATCAGAATGCATTTTATTGTAAAAATTATTTTATGAAAATTCACTGTGAATGTGTACATGTGAGTGTGTGTATACACAAGGTTATGATGTAAGTGTATTCTTGCTTTGGATCACGAGCACAAAAAGTTCAAAGTCCCTGATCTGATCTAGCCTCTGGCTTCTAATGAAGTATAGTGTTCTCAAAAAAGAAGTGTCTGCACATTCTTCGCTGTCTTAAGCCTCTCCCAAAGAACCATCTTCATTTTGGCTCATTATTTGAAGCACAATGTCAAGTTCTCTTTTCATCAAGATTATTGGAGGGTGGGCTAAATTCCAAACTTACTCTCTTTGCAACATAGCTTTACCTAGCTAAGTAATTGATGAAAACCCAACAGAAATTCATCTAAATCATTTGCCATCATTATTATTTCTATTATAGGAGCACAGCAATAACAGCAAAAATTTAGCTCTACCTGGACACAGATCTCACATTCTTTGACCAAAGTCCTTTCCTCCTCAGAACCAGTGAGGCAGAGCCTGCTGACTCATCCACAAACCTGGATGCATGAGAGCTCTGACAGTCTCGATTTAGTTAAACCAAAAGGAAGAGCAGGATTATACTTAAAGTCTTAATGAATACATTTTTCTTTGCCATAATCCTTCTTTCTGAAAGAGTACAGAAACTGTGATGGGGGGCAGGGAAGGGTATGTCCAGAAACTTCTGTATTTCACTGGCTTCTTATTCAAATACAGACAAAATGGAGTAGCATGTGGGTGGGAGAGTCAAGATGCGTGTTCTGGGTTGAAGTTGAGTTTGGCTGTAATTTGAAGAAGTCTTAAAATCACTCTGGGTCTTCATTTCTAAAATGAGGACCATGCCACAGTGGTTTAGCCAGGAATAATAATCTTGGCTGCAATTACATGGCATTCACTACGTCACAGTCTCCGTTTTAAGCATTTATATAACTGACTGAATCCTCATAACACCACTAATGGGCAAAAAAGGTTTCCTTAGTTTTAAATAGATATGGATGGATGAGTAGTAGAGAGATTAAGTAACTTGTCCAAAGTTTAACACAGTTAGGAAATGGTAGAGATGGAATTCCAACACAAGCTGTGCTCTTAACATCACGCAATATTGCCTCAGCCAAGACCTTTTTAATCACTTATTCTATCTCAACTACTCTCTGAAGCCCATGTTACTAAAGACATTTTCTACCAAATAAACTGTAGTTACTAAGTAGTATTTAATTCATATTCTATTTTTATTAATCGTATATTGAACGTTCAATTACAGTTTCTGATTAGCATAAAATAAATGACTACACATATTAACAGAATTCCTGCCCAAAGCAGAAGCAGAATGTTTTAGTTAACCTTAGTGAAATCAGGCATGATTTTAGTTAGCTCAGGGATCCCAGTTACCACCTGGGGCTTCTTTGTGTCTGGGACATCAGATTTCCAGTTAGTATTTTCATAAGTTGATAAAGTAACTATTTAACTTACCATTCTAGGATGCCAACAACTTACATGCTCCAACAGATGCACATTATATAAAATTCTACTTTCGTGTTTTTAGTTCCTCTAATAGCCAAGGGAAGGAACTTACCACCACCCTGGAGGGTCTTTGGAAATTGGATGGGAACAGTTTTGGTTGCCACAATGACTGGAAGGATATGATGCTGCATGTGAGGCTGTACACTGGCATGTAATGGGAATAGACATGGGGCAATAAAACCCCTGCTCTACCACAGGACAGTTCCACCTAAGCAATAATTTCCCAACCAAATGTCAAGAATACCCCCGCAAAGAACCCCACCAAGGGCTGTTTCCTGGGAATGGTAGAGGTAAAGGAGAGACTTGGTACCTTTAGCTCTATCATTACTCCCTACCTCTGCCTTCACTTCATTCAGAGAACCTCACCTCCTTCTGGTCTTTTGTGAGATCCAGGCAATACTCTCTTATACTCTGCTCTTAATTTTTCCAGCCTTTCTGTCTGTTTTGTGCTGCTCTTGCACGTATAGCAAGACACCGGTTGGGAAATGCACTGTCTTTGTGTACTGATGTTGTCTGTTCTTCACAATTACAGCTTGGAAAAAACTTCTGTACTGAGGCCAAACTCCCCACCAGCCTACTAGATAACCAGGGATTACCCTGATCTTCCCATTGTTTTGGTAGTGCTTAGGGAGACACCCTAGGGTAAGCAGAGAGTGGCAGAGAAAAACCTCATGACATATGTCAAATGAGGTTCTTGATACAGATTTATTGGCACTTTAAAAAATAGGTATCAAAAAACTACAATAAAATACCACTTCACATTCACTAGAATAGCTAAAATTAAAAAGACAGATAATAAGAAGTACTGGTGAGGATGTGGAGAAACTGGAGCCATCACACACTGCTTATGGGAATGTAAAATAGTGCAACCACTTTGGAAAACAGTCTGGAAGTTCCTCAAAAAGTTAAGCAAAGAGTTACCATATGATCCAGCAATTCCACTCTTAGATATGTACTCAAGAGGATTAAAAACTTGTCCACACAAAAACCTATAGATAAATGTTCATAACAGCATTACTCATCATAGCCCCAAATTGAAATAACTCAAATGTCTATCAACTGATGAGTAGATAAGCAAAAGGCGGTATATCCAGACAGTGGAATATTATTCAGCCATAAAAAAGGAATGAAGTACTGGTACACATTACAATATGAATGGACCTTAAAAACATCATGCTAAGTGAAAGAAGCCAGTCACAAAAGGCCATCTATCATGGTTCCATTTATAAAGAATGTTAAGAAATAGATAAATCCACAGAAACAGAAAGTAGACTAATGGTTGACAGGGGCTAGAAAGGGGAATGAGAGATAACTGCTAAAGTGTATGACATTTCATTTGGTGGTGATGAAAATATTAGACAACACTGATGATTGCACAACTTTGTGAATACACTAAATCCACTGAAAGGGTGAATTTTAAGGTATGTGGATTGTATCTCAAAAATTATTTTTAATTCAGTCTTGATAGGGGAGGGAAAAGTTTTCCTCAACCCTTTTAGGGTTGGTCACTGGCTAGGTCTGAAAATTAAACTGACAAAATTAGATTAACAGGAGAAAAGTATACAATTTACTTAATGTAACTTTTACATGGCACAAAAGTCTTATTAAGGAAATGAAGACCCCAAAAAACAGACCTGAATACTTTTATGCTGGGTTTGATGAAGAGTGAGTGGATAGTCGTGGAGGAATATGATAGGCTAAAGAGTGGTAGATAAGTGTAGTAAACTGAGAAAGGGGAAACTGAGAAAAGTCTGTTTTTTAGGATTCTTCTTGGTGTCCTTTTGTCTTCAGAGATAAGGATACGCCTTTTCTAAAAAAGATTCGTAGTTTCCAAGAGCTGGTGGAAGAGGCGAATGAGGAATGACTGCTAATGAGTTTCTTGATGTTGTGATGAAAATGTTCTGAAATTAGATAGTGGTGATAGTCGCATAACTCTGTGAATATACGAAAAACCTCTAAATTGTAATACTTTAAAGGGGTAAATTATATGGTACATGAGTTATATCTCAATAAAGCTCTTATTAAAAAAATTAAAACTATGTACCAAGTACCTACCTAGACACTGTTCTAGACACTGAGGGGATTCAGCAGTGAACAAAGTAGACAAAGTACTTGATCTCACAGAATTTGCAAGTCTAGTAAATTAACAAACAAATAAAAGTGAACTTTGTGCTCCAGCAGACTGAACCCAGGAGGGAGCCTGGGGCACAGCCAGCATTCAGTTCACACGCATGTGGACTCCTGGCAAGCACTCTCGTCCAGCACAGCTCCTGGATGCTCAGATGGCCTGCAGTGTCTGCCTCAGGGCCACGTGCACAACAGCATCTTGGCCAAGGCCCTGGGCCAGGAACTCACACCAGGCCCAAGGCATCGCACTTCTCCACTGACCTACTCCTCCACGCTCCTCCCTGGCTTTCTTCTCATTCGCTTTTACATTCATTTATTTAACAAATTACTTAACAAATATTTACTGAAGGCTAGATTAGTTACAATGCTTTGGGCTAAAAGATACAGAAAATTGACTCAAATTCTTTAAACAATATGGAAAATATTACTTCCTGTTATCCAAACTCCTGGCACAGGGCTCTGGCTCTATTTCTCTGGTATTTATTTAGCTCTGCCCTCAGCATCATATTGTCATTGTCCCAGGCAACCGCTAGGGCAACCAGCAACAATGGGGCAATATGCTTTCTTGGTTACATTTAGCAAAAAAAGAAAAAAGAAAAAAAAATGAGAGAGAGAAAAAACTGTCCTGCAACCATGGAATAAAAAATTGTCTTTTTAATCCATCAGAGCCAATTTAGGTCAGGTACCCACAGCCAGCAATGGAATGATGTGTGTGATGACTGGCTTCACCTGTGCTCCTGGACTGGTCACAACCAAGGAGATTGGAATTTCCATGATTGTCTTAATTCTTACACAAAGGAGAATTTAAGAGGGTTTTAAAGTATAGAGCTACTCCACCACCACATACATGCACACCAAAATTTCCCTATCTACCAAAAAAATGTGATTTCAGATGGCATGATGAATAAATATGAGCATTAATTCTAAACTCCATGTGTGCTTAATCAGAATTTTGACTGTACAATCTTGTAAGTGCAAGGCAAAGAAACTTGCCAATGTGGCAGGAAGGAGAAAGGCCAACTGGTTGGAAGAGATCCGTAACTAATTGATTAAATTTATAAGCAGCAAATGCAGAAATGCTGGTCTCTCAGGAAAGAAGTTTTCAAACTAATACTGAAACCTAAATACAATTATTAGTAGTAACAAAACTAATTATTCTATCATGCTTTATTATTTATAAAATTCTTTTACATGCATTTATCTCATTTGTACATCATAATAATCCTGTTAGAAGGAGGAGAGGTATTTTCATTTTATAGAGGAAGAAACTGGTAAGGCAAAGTTAAAGTTTAAGGTTGCCCCGAAGATAGCAAATTCAGAAGATGACAGTTGCTCCCAGGTTGTCCCTGATTGTCCCTGAGCTGCGCCTGGCTCTCTGACGCCCATTCTTCTGTAGAGAGGGTTTATATTTCCATGGGCCCAGGGCAAAGAATAAGCTCAAAACTGATTGTCCAATGGCTGGATTAGAAGCATGGATTGTAGAAGAAACATATGTATGATCTGGAACAAATTACAGTGAAAGCTTGTTCAGGATTACAATGAAAAAACTATTATTCGTATTATCAGTAGGCTCTCCCCTCCCCCCAAAAAAGACACAAACAATAATTTGAGTATAGGAGGGAATTAACATTGTTCAATGAAATTGTTCAAGACCAATCCAGAGTCATCATCTGTAATATTGCCCAAGATTGAACATAAAAGTACTTCAGGTATGCTCTGCGCGCACACGCGCACGCACACACACACACACACACACACACACACATGCACACACACACACGTGCATGGCCTTGCCCTCCAGAAGTCTAAATTGCAATGAAAGTAGATAAAGAAAGTAGATCCAGCCATATGTTTAGTAGATCATTAGCCAGGCTCTAGAGGAAGAGGTAGCATCAGGAAGACAAACAGGTTACTTTGAAAACATTGAAATCTAGATTCCTTGAGAAGTAAATGCTGCTCACTCCCTGTAGCCTGGTTAGTGAGCTCTTCAGCAGATGGCTGATTTACCTTTCTTATTTCACTCTTGCAGTTAACCTCAAAGAGAGAGAACTCTCAATTTCCAAACCAGATGTGCATAACTGTTTAACTCCAGGAAAATACATGGAGAAATAGCTGGTGAATTTCTCATTACTATGCAGTGTTACAGAGATGAGAACTGGGGTTTCTTTTTGCAGCCAAAGCCATGTGACTCTTATTCCGTTTAAAACCATTGAAGATTCCTAACTTTGCTAAAGGAAAGAACACTGAAGAATACATACTTTTATGAAAAATTATGCCAAAACACTTTCCTCCTCAATTCACCTATACTTCTTGCTACTAGAAGAAGCTGTAATTTGGGGCCAGTTCAGAGTATGGTACATTTTCCTTATGAACATGATCTGCCTCAGATCATTTGCATAGGCTTTCCTTCGAAAGAAGAAGATGGATAATAAATTTAATTAGCCAGTGCTTTTCTTTAAATGTATCTGAAAGCAGATGACAGATCTCCATAATCAAAACACCACCCACACTTGAATTTTATACTATTTTCTCAAAAGGGGAACGTACTGGTTTGTAATTGTAGATGCTTATAAATACATGCAGTTATTTTTATCTCGTTTTCTATGCTGAATGTGGCTTTTGCCTATATACAAATGAGCAAGAAAGCGCTGCCTTTGCAAGGGAAAATTTATAATTCATTGCTGATGTGTTCTACTAATCATACAGAATAAATTTACTTGTGTACTATCAACACTGAGAAGGGCTTCCATTGGCCCAATACGTACAGCATTCTCATTTTTTGCTTCAATTAACAGACTTTAATGTGTAATTTGGGGGTGGGGGAGGGTGAGGTGGAATTATGGCTAATTCATCTGCCTGCAAACTTTTAAAAATATTTCAAGGATGGTTTAAGTTCAGTATCCCACCACTTAAAGTGTAATGCAATTATAGGATATCATAATAAAAATGTTACCTTCATCTATTCTACTTACTCTCTAGGTTGTCTGACTTCTCCTCACAGTACTTCATTAAGGTCACGCATTCATGCAACATTTACTGAAGAGCTACTATGTGTCAGGTACCAGGGATACAAAAATGCTTCAAGGCATAATCTCTTCCCCAAGGAGAGCAAAGTCTAGTCAGGGATACAGACACATAAACAAGTAATTACAGAGTGCTCTGAGATCCCAGAGGGACAAGTAAAGTATTCTTCCAGGGAGGTGTGTGTGAGAAGCCTTCATGGAGACTAACATTCAAGCAAGGTCCAGAGCTAAAACAAAAATTCAACAAGTGAAAGATGGAAAAGGAAGCATGACGAGGGACATTCTGAGACTACCGTGTTTTCTGGGGTTGGAACAGAAGGTGAAGACGGGTGTTCATCAACGCCACATGGATGTATTTATTAAAACACAACTGTCGCGGTTTACTAAATGTCACTTGAGTTGTTGACCATGTTTTCATTTTCTAAGGAGTTTTAATAATGCAATGCTACACACAAAATAAGAACTACAACATTGTTAACAGACAAAAGGCAGTGAAAAATAAGTCCAAAAAATAAGCATTTGATTCAATAAACAGTGGGCTGTATTTGTATTAATTTGTTTATAACAATTGTATATATTTACATACATGTATATATGATATTGACATGTAAAAATGTACTTACTATATATTTAACATACAATTTATATATTTATAATATATCCTAAAGAAAAATATATAATATATAATGTATATGGCAACATAATAAATATATAATAAATCATACATAATAAATAAAAACTGGGTCTGCTTTATTCGGTACCTACTATATTCCATGCTATGTTCTAGTCATCAGGGAGACAGAGGTAAATAAAGCAGATGAGAAATCTGCCCTTAAAAGACTTACATTACAGGCAAATGAAGTCAACAAATAAATGTAATGTAAAACAAAATAATGTAATGCTTAAGAGGCTTGGGGAAGTATTGAGGCATTAATTACAATAAGAAGTGGTTGTGTTGTTTCCTGGCACTAGCTTGCCCTATAAAAGCAGCGTAATCATTATAAAATTTAAGAATATTGTGTGTAGGATGGATTTATCATTTCAATAGTTTTTATAGTAACTATGTTTTTTCTGTATTTATCATGTAAAATGTAAACTTGATAAGCAGTATTGACGGTTTTCTTAAAGAAAATCAGTAAACTGCCATGGCGTGAAGAGCAAAGGTTCTTACCTTATAGCTGAGTGGCCTTGAGAAAGTTAATTAACCATTCTGTACTCAGTCCCTCATCTGTAAATCATCACCATCACCATCATCATCATCACCATCATCATCATCATCATCATCAACAACAACAGCAATAATACCCACCTCATGAAGTTGCTCTAGCACTGAATTATTTAATATACGTCAATCACTTAGAACAGTACTAAGCACATAATAAACACTCAATAAATACTACCTACTATTATGATCAAAACATTGACATACCTGTATTTAACAGGTCAGTGCTTGAAGTAAGTTCAAGTCCCCAAAAACAAGTCATTATGAAAAATTATGTTATGGAAGTCTTTCTCTTGATTCATAGTATATATTATGAGAGGCCATAACATTAAAAAAAATAATAAAGATTAAAAAATGGAAAAAAAACCTCCTAGAAGTAGGAAAGGGGCCTCTTGTCCCCAGCAGGGATTTAGAGGCTAGTTGACCCAGAATTTGGGAGTTCTTCCCACAGCTACAACATGCCACTTCTCCTGGGTAGATAAGTAAAGTCGTTCATCTTTATGGTAATCGGCAAAGGAAACTATTTCCTACTTTCATTGATGCTACAGCTTTTCAAATGGATTTAAACTAGCCCACTGCAATCAGCAATTGTTTCTCTAGTGATTTCAAAGCTACTTGATCCTCTTACAGCATTTTATTTCTGTACATTATTCATACCTATGTTGAGAAGCCAACATAATAATGTGATTGCTCCATTAAACTTTCACTTAGTCAACTTTACTCATCCAAGTCAATGATTATTTAGTTTTTTCTCTTCCTGGGAGAATTGGAAAGGCTTCACAGAGGAGATGATATCTGAGTTGGATTTTAAGAGAGATGGGATAGAGGAATATGTCTTATAGAGAAGGGTAGAATATGCAAGTTCAAGAAGTGGTGATAAGTTTGGGTGTGATATCTATAAGGTTTTAGATCATATTTCACTTAGAAATGAATAATATTAATACGATGGGTCATCTTTTGCTGGCCGTTGCTAATGGAGATACCTTTTCTTCTCCCTTACCACTGCCTCCCCCACCCTCAAAACAGACATGTACAAATGGACATTCACACATATTATTCATAAACATCGGAGATATGTTTTACACTGAAAGAAAACTGTTTGGTGAGAAAGGGACAAGAAGTGGGAAGGAAAAAAGCATGTAAAAGAACCTAATCTTTTTAAAACTAGTTTTGTGCCCTGCATAATCTGATGAATCTATTCAAGAGTGAACTGTCAGATTCTAAACAAAGATGGCTCATAGACTCAGACAACAAGGCATGGCAGAAGACTATAGCCATGCCTTACCCCCCACTATTAAGACCCCAGTACCAACTGGTACCTAAGGATTGGAAGCGTTGGGAGCTTCCAGCCACTCCAAATAAACAAGACATCTCAGTAAAAAGTGGAATGTTTGCTCTATAGACATAGCTCAAGCCCATTTTCTAGCCCTCTCTTCCACTCAGACTGCTCCTCCTATAAAGCAAGTCTGGGGAAGAGAACAATCCAGGAACTGCTTGACACAGACAGAATACTGCTCTTCTCCAAGGACCATATTAGTTAGCAGTGAGGCTTCTCCAAGAGGTTTCACACTAGTGAGGACTGGGGAGGAAAAACAGCCCAGACACTAAGTGGTCAGCGCAGCTGGCAAACTACCTTGCATGCTATGAGCACTTGTGAGGCATCATGCTGGAAACTCTTAGAAATAAATGCAGTTTTGCATGTTTTCAGATACAATGGCTAAGGAAGAGCTTCTACTGAGAGTGGGAAGAGTGTTGGTTGGGCAACTTTTTTACCTTTATCCAACAATATCTGTATGGTCCGCCATGTGCTAGTCACTATTGTAAACACTGGCAGTACAGCAGCAAATAAAATATCCCTGTCCTCTTGAAGCTAACACTAGAGCAGATGATAGATACAATAAGTAAATAAATTATAAGAGATGTTAGATGATAAGTGCTAGCATAAAAATAATAATAATAAAGCAGGATGAAGGGAATGAGAAATACAGGGGTGGATGCTGCAATTTTAAATGATAGGGGAATGTGAGTAAAGACTTGAGGAAGGTAAAGGAGTGAGCCCGGCCAATAACTGAGGGGAGAGCATGTCAGGCAGAGGGACAAGCCAGGACAAAGGTCCTGAGATGGAATGTGGTCAGTGTGTTTAAAGAAAAGCAAGGAGACCAATGTGGCTGGGAAAAAAAAAAAAAAGTAGGGGGATATCCGGACCCTACCACTCTTGTGCTTGTATTATTGGTATAATCCTCAATATTTTAAGTCATTGCTTTGACCGAATGTGGACAGTATAACCTATATAAGTAACTGACCCAGGTATACATAAATTGCAATAAGCCAAAAATAAAAAGAAATGCTATGTCATCCTCTTTCACATTGTGGAACTATCATTCTTCCTTCAGAATCCATCACATATTATATATGTTTTGTGACCATCTGACATGATATTGAGTGTGGGTGTTAGTACAGTTCATAAACTGATATTAATAACAATTTATTTTTCATTAGACTAAAATATAAATATTAATACAAGTTCAAATATATTCTTCCAGCCTGCCCATACCCCCTGCCTGCACCAATCATCTTGTGCACCACTGAGAAAGATGTACTAGCTATAGCACCTCTGTTCTAGAGATGCAGGAACTGATGGTCTCCACATCAGGCTAGAGTTCGAGTCCTGGGAAACAGCTTCCGAGCTGCTCCATTGAAGGAGGGACTTGTCTCTGAATTCCTGAGGATGGAGGCCAGAAAAGTGACACAAAAGGCATTAAAACACAAAATGGGACAATGTGCCCCAAAGAAGCTGCCAGTCTAAAGGAACAAGGAAAAGTATGAAAAAATCCAGAAAGAGGTAATCAAACAGAAACTCTGAAAAGTAGGAATTGATTCTTTGCTGTGCGTTCCAATCCCTTAAAGATTTACAGTATAAAGTTTATTCCAGAAACAAAAGATTTTGAAGAATTCTTGATCAATCGAGCCTGTTTTCTCCCTCACCACTCATCCCCACTCCTGGATAAGTTGATGAATGAGTGCCTGTTTGCCCAAAACTTTCCCAGTTTTAGCATGAAAGTCTCACATTCCAGGAAGTCTCGCAACTCAGAAAACCACAAGAGTTGGTCATCCTACTCCCAGATTACAAAAATGGTTCACAGACTTGGAATAGTGGGAGCATAAGAAAGGAAGCAAAGAATTTGACACTGATATGGGTCTTGAGGAGCTGGTCTCTGCAAAGGAAGAATAATGGAAACCTAACATAGATTTGGGAAATCTAAGATCAAAGGGAACTGATACCCTCGCTTCAAGGTAAAACCTAAAGAAGTGACAAAATGCCTGTGAATATAAGGGAACACGGTACAGAACAGTAACATAAATGGGTTTGTGGTAAATCTAGGCTAAGAGAATCTGAGACCACCTGAAACGGTGTCCTACTTCCTACATGACACGGGAGAAATTATGCGTGTTCTCTGTATGCCCAAGAGGAGCTTGAAGAGTCAAATCCAAGAAGACTTGAAACTGAGCATAAGAAAAACACAACAATGTCCTGGTGTGGACCAGAGGAGCAGGAGGACTGAAGAACCTGAATGGATAACCAGGGACCAATTGGGTAAAGGATGGATGACCCAGGACCACCTCAGCCCTTTCCCCCAACCTCCAAAAACTTGACATCCTCTAAGCCCCTGAAATTTGATGAAATCTTGGGAGAAGGCTGGGCAGAGGGGGGAGGGTGTGTGTGTCAACTCTCAATTGACAACCACCTAGCATAAAGGGACTTACAATACAAAATAAATTTGGTTATAAAAAACGAACTTATATTTTCTACACACCTGAGTCTATGGCCTGAAATTTATAATTTTTCTCTTCTCTAAAATATATACATACACATACACACACAGATCTGGAAGGATACACACCAAATGGTAAACAATAATAAACTGGGAGAGAGAAGTTGATTGATTTTAAGGACAATATAATTTATTTTTTCCCCCTTCCCACCCCGCTTCCCTCTGGTAACCACTAATCCATTGTCCATGTCCATGAGTCTCTGTCTGTTTGTCTTGTTCATTTGTTGCTTTTAGGTTTATATCCTACATATAAATGATATCATGTGATTTTCAACTTTTTCTGTCTGGCTTATTTCACTTAACATGATTATCTTGAGGTCCATCCATGTTGTTGCAAATGGCAGTATTTCATCTCTTCTTATGGCTGAGTAATATTCCATTGTATATATGTACCACAGCTTCTTTAGCCAATCATCTATCATAGGACACTTCAGTTGCTTCCGTGTCCTGGCCACTGTGAATGATGTTGCTATGAACATTGGTGTGCAAATATCTTTTCAGATATGAGTTTTCAAGTCTTTGGGGTAAATACCCAGCAGAAGGATTGCTGGATCAGATGGTAGATCAATTCTTAGTTTTTTAAGAAAACTCCATACTGTTTTCCATAGTGGCTGTACAAATCTGCAGTCCCACCAGCAGCGTATGAGGGTTCCTATTCAACATTTGTTATTACTTGTCCTGTTAATGATAGCCATTCTAACAGGCGTGAGATATGGTTTTGATTTTCATTTCCCTAATAGCTAGCAATGTTGAGCATCTTTTCAAATATTTGTTGGCCATTTGTATGTCCTCTAGGGAGAAGTGTCTGTTCAGGTCCTCTGCCCATTTTTTGACTGGATTGTTTGTTTGTTTTGTTGTTATTGAGTCGTATGAGTTCTTTATATATTTTGGATATTAGGCCCTTATTGGACACATTGCTTGCAAATATATTTTCCCATTCTAATGGTTGTCTCCTTATCTCGTTGATGATTTCTTTTGCTGAACAGAAACTTTTTAGTTTGATGTAGTCCCATTCATTTATTTTTGCTTTTACTTCCCTTGCCTTTGAGGTCAAATTCATAAAATCCTCTCTAAGCCCAAGGTCCTTGAGTTTAGTTCCTATGTTTCCTTCTATGCATTTTGTTGTTTTAGGTCTTATAATCAGGTCCTTAATCCATTTTGAGTTAATTTTGGTGTGTGGTGATAGACAATAGTCTAGTTTCATTCTTTTGCAAGTGTCTTTCCAGTTTTCCCAGCACCATTTATTGAAGAGACTTTCCTTTCTCCATTGTATGTTTTTGGCTTTTTTGTCAAAAATTATTTACCCATATAAATATGAGTTTACTTTTGGACTCTCGATTCTGTTCCACTGGTCCGTGTGTCTGTTTTGCTGCCAATACCATGCTGTTTTGATTACTGTCACTTTGTAGTATAATTTGAAGTCGAGCGGAGTGATGCCTCATTTTTTCTTCCTCAGGTATTGTATTCTTTTTGGTGCAATTGCAAAAGGAATTATTTTTTCCACTTCTTTTTCTGACACTTCATTATTAGAGTATAGGAACCCTATGGACCTTTGGACACTGATATTGTATCCAGAGACTTTACTGTATTTGCTTATTGTTTCTAGTAGTGTTCTTGTGGAGTCTTTAGGGTTTTCTATATAGAGATTCACGTCATCCGCAAATAGTGACAGTTTGACTTCTTCGTTTTCTGTATCTATCGATATGATCATATGATTCTTATTTTTTAATTTGTTTATGTGGTGTATCACATTAATTGATTTGCGTTTGTTGAACCATCCCCTGTGCCCCTGGAATGAAGCCCATTTGATCGTGGTGTATAATCTTTTTCATATGTTGCTGTATTCGGTTCGCTAGTATCTTATTTAGGATTTTTGCATCTGTGTTCATGAGAGACATTGGTCTGTAGTTTTCTTTTTTTCTGTTATCCTTACCAGGTTTGGGTATCAGGGTGATATTGGCCTCATAAAAGGAGTTGGGAAGTATTGCCTCCTCTTCGATTTTTTGGAAGAGTTTGAGAATAGGTATTAAATCTTCTTTGAATGTTTGGTAGAATTCACGGGTGAAGCCATCTGGTCCTGGACTTTTACTTTTTGGTAGGTTTTTGATGATTATTTTAATTTCCATACTGCTGATCGGTCTATTTAGATTTTCCAGTTCTTCCTGATTCAGTCTAGGAAGGTTGTATTTTTCTAAGTACTGGTCCATTTCTTCTAGGTTATTAAATTTGGTGTTATATACTTTTTCATAGTATTCTTGTATGATCCTTTGTATTTCTGCAGTGTCTGTCCTAATTTCCCCTCTTTCATCCTTGATTTTTGTTTGTTTGTGTCTTTTCTCTTTTTTCTTTAGTGAGTCTAGCCAGGGGTTTGTCAATTTTATTAACCTTCTCAAAGAACCAGCTCTTTGTTGCATTTATTTTTTCTTTTTTTTTGTTTTCAATTTAATTTATTTCTGTTCTAATTTTGATTATTTCTTTCATTCTTACTTTAGGCCTCATTTGTCCTTCCTTTTCTAGTTTTTTAAGATAAGGACAATATAACTTTTACTCCTCATGGTTCTTAATTGTTTAAATTTTAATAAGATAAATTTATCACTTGCATATTTAAAAAATAAACAAAAGAAAAAAATGTTATGGGTTTTTCCTGAAAGTAAGGGTGCTATATACTTATTTTATTACTGTTGTGCTGCTAATAGACAGATCAGCAAAAGATAAATAGAGAATATGGCTATGCAAAAGACTCAATTTGAGAAAAAGGGAAAAGCCAATGAAGAGTGATAATTAAAATGCGATGTGAACTCTAGAGGGGAAGAAAAGCTGAATTGTTGTTTTGTTGCGCTGTGTTTTAGGAAAAGTAGACTGGCAGACTATAAAGAAAACATAAACAACTTTCATAGTAAAGAAAAGAATGAGGTTTAAAAAGCAGAGAATACTATGACTCAAAAACAAAATTCAATGGCCTGTCATCAGATTTATCCTTAGCAGCCTTGAGGCAGCATTCGACACTAGACCATCTCTCCTCTCTGAGCTGTTCCTTTCCTGGCTTGCTTGGGGTCTGTCTCATTCTTTTCTCTCTGGGCTCTCTGCTATGGCAGCCTCCAATCAGCCCCATGAGTTAATTAACACTTTCATACAGATAATTCCCAAAGCAGTATCTTCAGAGGTGACTTCTCTCTTGGGTCACATTCCTCATATCTAATCTCTGCTAGCACCCCATCCTAATATATAAAAACAGAATCTATAATCACCCTCATCCTCCTGGTTCCATTCCTGTTAATGATACTACTCTCACTCCCTAGCCATGTCAATTGCTTTCCTCCTCTTCATCTCTTTCCCATCTCGTAGATCACATTTCTCAGATCTGTTGATTCTCCCTTGCCTCTCTCTCTCTTCTCCATTTGAGTTTGACCTGAAATGATCCCTATATGCTCTCACCTAGACTATTGCAACAATAGTAGTCTTCCAACTTCTGATTGGTT
This sequence comes from Pteropus medius, assembly GCF_902729225.1. Taxonomy (NCBI): domain Eukaryota; kingdom Metazoa; phylum Chordata; class Mammalia; order Chiroptera; family Pteropodidae; genus Pteropus; species Pteropus medius. The sequence continues at coordinate 3,561,922 of NW_024349519.1, read as the reverse complement.
CCCTCTCCAGGAACAACCAGAATTCATTTCACACAATGCCCAAAATCTCCTGGAAGCAAATTATTTCATTCGACACAAATTTCTTGAATACTTGACCAAGTACCAGGCACTATTCTAGGCCAAGGTGAATCAGGAGTAATTACGACTATGTTCTTACTCTCCTAGAGCTTATATTCTAGTGGGAGGCAACAGACAATAAACAAGTGACCAAATATGTAAATAAAATTTCAGAAAATAAATGCTATAAAAGAACAACAGACTTGAATATTGCACTAGGGGTGGAGCTGACAACTTTCACACAGAGTGGTCAAGATAGACTTCTCTGAGGAAACTGGGCTGAGACCTGCCTCTCAGGGCAAAATAGTTCAGGAAGAAGAACTATAAAGTGGGAGAGCGGTAGGCAGGCCCCAGCTCACAGAGGGCCTGTAGGAGTCTGGATATTATTCTTAATGTGAAGGAAATCCATTGGAGAGTTTTATGCAGTGGATACATCTAATCCAATTTAATTTCTTAAAAGGTTATTCTAGCAACTATATGGAGAATGATTTGTAGAGAGTTAGGGTATGGGAATAATGGAAGCAAAGAGGAACCGAAGAACTACTAAAGTTGTCTGAGTGAGAAATGATGGTGGCTTGGACCAGGAAGGTTTCAACAAAAATGTTGAGCGGTTTGGTATGTAGAGTCAAGAGGAATTTGCTGATAGATTTACTATGAGGTATGAAGGAAATTATGGATGAGTTCATGATTTTGTCCTGAGTAATAATGTGATGAAGATCTATTAACTAAGATGAATATGGGGTGAGGAATACATTTGGAGGGCAAGTACAGGGTCATGTAAAGTTTGAGATGTCTATTAGGCACCTGTGATAAGACAATATTATGAGCACATTTTCTTATATAATGTATAACTTTTCGTTTTGAAAAATTCCAAACATACACAAGAGAGAATAATATAAAAGTCCCAATGTACCCACCATCCAGCTTAAACAACTATCAATATTTGGCAAATCACATTTCATCTCTATCCTTACACATAGTTGCCCCTCCTACCACCTCACCCCATTTTACCCCAAAATGCTTTGGTATATATGTAATAGATGAACATTCCTTTTATAGCATATCTACAAAACCATTATCAAACCTAATAAAATTACTATTAATTTCTTCATAGCATCAACTATCTAGTCATTGTTCAAATTTTTCCAATTGCTAGAATAAAGAGCCCAGAAGTAAATCCTTGCATATATGGTCAAATGATTTTCTACAAGGGTACTAAGACCATCCAATAAGGAAAAGGTAGTACTTTCAACAAATGGTGCTGGGAAAACTAAATATACGCATGCAAGAAAATGAAGCTGGACCCCTACTTAACACCCTAGACAAAAATTAACCCAAAATAAATCACAGACCTACTGTAAGAGCAAAAACTATGAAAATCTTAGAAGAAAACATAAAGGAAAAGCTCGTGACATAAAATTCGGCAATGATTTCTTGGCTACGACAACAAAAGAAAAACAGATCAATTGGACTTCATCAAAATTAAAAACTTTTGTACATCAAAAGACAGTAAAAACAGAATAAAAGGCAACACATGGAGTAAGAGAATATTTGCATATCATATATCTGATGAATTAATATCCAGAATATATCAAGAACTCCTACAATTCAACAAGAAGGCAAATAATCCGATTTAAAAAAAAATGGGCAAAGCAGTTGAGACATTTCTCCAAAGATATACAAATGGCCAATAAGCAAGAAGATGTTCAACATCACTGATTATTAGGGAAATGCAAATCAAAACCACCGTGAGATACCACCTTATGCCTATTAGGATGGCTACTATCAAAAACTCAGAAAATAACAAGTGTTTGTGAAGAGGTAAATAAATGGTACATTGCTGATGGGAATGTAAAATTGCCTACATCTGGATTGGCTAATTGTATTTTTGCGGTGTCATTTAATGTGTTCTTCTATTTCCTATACCCTGGTAGCTAGATTCAAAGGTTTATTTAGATTCATGTTCAGTTTTTCATTGGTTTTTATTTTGACAATGACATTTCCTAAGTGATGCTATGAACTTCCTTTATCACAGCAGGAAGCAATGATTGTCTGATTGCCATTCTTTTTTTGATGTTAAGATTGATGAGTGCAATCAGGTATTGTCAGCCTGCTCCATTTATTATAAAGTTTTCTATCAACCTTTCACCCAAAGATTCTAGCAGCCATTGATGATCTCTGATGACCTAGATTCAATATTTAATTATGGGAGGCAAAATGGTCATTTTCTAATTCTATCATTCTCTCAGCATTCAATACTGAAAAAAGGAATTCTTCTATAAAGATAACTTTTTTTCATCTAAATATTTCATAACTCTAAAATAAAGTTTTTTTCAGGAAGGAAAAATACTTGATTTTTTTTCCCCTTAATTGTGAATTTTCAGATTAATGAGTTGGTGACCAGCAACTTTTAAAGACTGTCGATCTGTTTATTTTGTTTTAATATATTTGATTTTTTCCCAATCATTGTACTCATTATTCCTTTTGATGATCAAATAGTTTCTTCTGTGGCCTGTGGACATCCCTTCAAGTTACCTGCTGGGTCATTTTAAAACTCCAGTGGTCTATATCCTTTGCTTTCTGGCACCACACAATGTTCCAGGTTTATCTCATATATTTCCTGCTTCAGACCCGGAATCAGCAGTTTCTCCAAGAAGCTTCAGGAAATGGTATTTAGAGACAACGATCTGGGGGCAGGGGTACTAACTGCTACTGGGACATCATTGCTTTTAGCGATTTTCAGCATCCAGAGCTAAGAAGTAAATTTTGTTATTTGTGTTGTTTTTAAAAGAAAAATATATCATGAGTGCATATCATATCTCCAGAATACATGATTTTATCCCCAAACACTTGGTTCTTAATGACATTATTTATTTACCTTATTTTATTATATTCATATTATGGTTTCAAAATGACGATGCCAATATTAATACTAACAACATGATTACTGAGTGCAGTTTAAGATTTCTTTGCAGTTCTTTTTGTCCTTAAAATATATTTCATTAAGAATGTATTTTCAAATTACATGTGTTTTAAAGTCACATGAAATAATCCTTCTCTATTTTACTAAGACACATCCACAGATTTGAAATACATTTGTTTTATTTTGCTTCATTTTGTTTCCAGTTTTTGTGAATTGCCTTATTTGTTGTTGTTTTCTTCATTTTAATCTAATTTTATTTTAAGATTGGGTAGAAACATATTTCATGGCTCCAAGATCTAACTATCAAGGGAAAAAAAAGAAAACTACATTTAGAGAAGTCTAACTTCCACTCTTTCTCATCACCCTGTTACTACCCTCCTCACTCCTTACCCCAAAACTGTTTTCACTAGTTTTTGTTTATCCTTCCATTGTTTTAATATAATATATATTTATTTTCCACCACCTTCTTAAGTAAAGGATAGCATATTATAAACACCATTCTGCCCTTGGCTTTTTTCAACGAATTATAGCCACAGAAGGGTATAGAGGTCATCTCCATTTCTTTTAACCACTTCATGGTCCTTCATTATATGGATGTACCATAGTTTATTTCAACTGGTCTTTTTTAATTGAACATTTGGGTTATTTTCTATTTTCCAAATACAAATAGGGCTACTATGAGTTGCCTTATACATGTCATTCCATACTTATCCAGGTGAATCTTTAGGAAAGATTCCTTGAAGTGGGATTGCAAGCTCAAAGCATAAATGCTAATGTAACACTGCATTTGGAAAAATTCCTTCCACCAGGGCTGTACTCCCATCAGCCAAGTATGGAAGTGCCTATTTTTCCACAACCTTGACGACATAATCCAATTGTTACACTCTTGGATCTTTGCTAATTTGATATGTGAGAGACAGTATTTTAATGTAGTTTTAATTTTCATCTCTCTTATTATGAGCGAGATTAAGTAACTTCCATATCTTTAAGTGCCATTTGCATTTTTTGTGAACTGTGTTTCTTGTCCAGTTTTATGAGGTTTTGTTTTCTCAATTTGTAGAAATTTTTTAGATATTTGAAATTTTAACCCTTTTTCTGTGAGAGAAGTTGCAAGTATTTCCCCACATGTCACTTGTATTTTTACTTGATGTTTAGTTGCTTCTTGCCATGTAGAATTTTAAAATATATACCCAAAGTTATCAAAATTTTCACTTAATTTGGGAAATTTTCAAATGTAATGAAGTAACCACCCATGTTTCCTTCTAGTATTTGTACAGTTTCATATTTTACATTCAAATCTTTTACTCATTTAGAATTTATACTATTATACCATATGCTGATGAATTCATTTGTATCTTTTTCATATGGCTATCTAGTTGTTCCAACATCATTTTTTTTTAAAGTCTATACTTCTCTCCTGATTTCAGATGCTGCTTTTATCATGGTCTGAATTTCCATGTGCAATTAGGTTTATTTCTGGATTTTCTATTTGGTTCCATTAGTTTGTCTGTTTATTCACTTGCCAATATAATTTTCTTCTAATTATAGAGACTTTGTAATATGTTTTAACATCTGGTCTAAGATCTAGCCCCCCTCATTGTTTTTCTTTTTTAAGGTTTTCCAGGCTATTTATGTTTAATTGCTTTTCCAAATGAAATATATAATCAATTTGTTCAGCTTCAAGAAAAAACCTGATAATATGTTGTATTACAGAATAGATATCATTACAATATTGAGTCTCTTCCTATCTAAACTCATGGTATGGCTATTTGCTCATACTATTTTTGTATCATTCAGGTATAATTTATACTTTCTTCATATATTTTTGGCCATTTCTTATTAGATTTATGCCTTGGTGCTTTTGTTATTTTCATTGCAATTATAAAAGGGATCTTTATATCTTCTAACCAGTTATCATTTTTATACATGAAGCTATTGCTTTCTATATATTGATTTTATAACCTGCTACTTTACTAAATATAATTAAGTGTTTTGGTAGCTTTTTTCAATGATTTTTGTTTGTTCCTTTTCCAGATATATAATAGTATAATCTGTAAACAGAGATGATTTTATCTCTTCTAGTTTGTATGCCTCTCCCTAGTGGCACTGGGTGACAATTTTAAAATGGTTTTAAATAAGAATGATGATATTGGTCATCCTTGTCTTATTCCCGACTTTGGCAGGTGTTTCCTCATTAAATAAGATATTGGCTTTGGGGATGAGAACCGTATAATTTTCTGATGTATTTTTAATTCCCAGTAAATCTGTCACTCTTTCCCCATTGTAGCTGAGATGATACTACAAGAATAGAGCAGAAATCATGAAGAATGGTTACTTTTCTAATTTTAATGTATGTGCAAATCACCAGGGATTCTCTTTCAGTGCAGAACCTAACTCAACACTTTGGGGATTTGTGTTTTTAACAAGTTCCTAGGGTAGGCTGGGGCGCTACTACGCAAAAGGAACTGCACTTTAAGTAGCAATGATCTAAAACATTTTAAAAAATCATTTTTCAGCTTTGATTTTCAAAACAAACTTCAAAATATTCAAAGAAGAGAAAATAATCATGAAAATACTGGTTTTCAGTTTTAAGAGCCAAACACTTGAGGAGAATTGAGGAGGTTGTTTGCTTCTCTGTTTCATTTTGTTTGTTTGTTTTAGGAACTCTCGGATGCTGGTATTTTAACTCTCTGTGAACCAGGCTTAGAGGACAAGAGCTGATGCTTTTTTCATAAGACACAGAGTAGGAAGATGCAGGATATGACAAAATGTGGCTTCCTGCAACATAGGAAAAGGAAGAAAGTCCTTTCTGCAGCTGTGGGGAGGGGTCTGAGACAGAGTTGAGACATGTAGTTCCTGCACTCCCAGTTAGAAAACACGCTTGTGCAGGGCACAGGGGATAGAAAAGCATAAAGCCTATAGTGAACAATATTGTATAGTACGCTTAAAAATTTGCTAATAAGGGTAGACTTTATATTAAGTGTTCTTGTCACAGAAGAATAACAATAATAATAAAGAGGACAAGAAGAAACTTTTGAAGGTGATGAATAAGTTTATGGCATAGATTGTGGGTTTTTTTTTTAATTGACAGGCGCTGTAAGAAAATATATACTCAATTTTGAAAGCTTAGTATGAGAAAAAGAGTATAAACTATCTGACAATTTTTATATATTGATTACATGTTCATATGTTAATGTCTGGATATAGATGGTTAAATAAAATATTAAAAATATGTATATTTTTAAAAGATACTGTGTGTGAAAGCATCTAGGACTATATTTAGCATATAATAGCCACTCAAAAATTTCTGTTTCTTCCCTGGCATTGCAACTTCGGGTTAGTCAATTAACCTCTTTGAGTTTTAGCTTCCTCATCTTAAAAACTAAAATACTTTCCCAGTTGTACTAAGTATTGAATGAAAAATATCCCAGGGCTCTCTGCAAATTGCAAAGCATTATTCGAATCTTAGTTACTGATATGGTAAAGGCCATTTGGCATTTTTGACTTCTCAGCATATAAACCCCCACTCTGTTTGGGGGAAATCCCAAGATCGGTGGGGAACAGGGCTCACATCTCACTGTGAAAACCAAAGAAAGGTGAACACTGCCTGAGCCTTGGTAGGTAGAACAGACCCTAGCAGAGGCTCCTGACTGGACTTTGAAACATAAGAGAGTAACCAAAAGCACAGGGTCAGAGATTCATCACAGCAGCTGTGGTGGTTTGGAGTACAGTCTCTTGATGGCACACATGCAGGAGAGTACTGCCAACAGCAGCAGTGTCCAGTGGCAACTGTGCCAGTGGCTTTATCCTAAACAGAGGCAGCCTGTGGCAAGATCTTGGCTGTGCCTCGTCTTGCTTGGAAACTGCTTGAGTCTGGCTCCCCAACCTTCCCTTGGAATCTTTTTGCACTTCAGATATGTAGAGGTCATTTCTATTTTCATAATTTAAAAATCATGATTAGTACACATACCATCACATCAATCCCTAAGCTGAAAGAGATGGTATAGAGTCTGAATTTAATAGCCAATGGCCAAAGACAGAATAATTTATACACATTTAGTTATTTAATATATGTTGGCTAAAACTCAAAATAATCAGGAGTGTCTTTGTTAACCTGAGACTGGGTTCGAGTTTAAATTACCCAACTATATTCTAATAGAGAAAGAAAACATGATGCTATGTAGGATGGAAAAGACGGTAGACTCTGGACTGTTTCCCATATCCAGTCTAACTCATCTGGCCCATGGAGCGCAGAGGTAGGATTGTCGTTATTTCTATTCTACCAGCTCTCTCCAATCCACTTAATCATGACTTTGGCTTTACCAAAACTGCTAATCACCCACATCCCTTTTCTTATCCCCAGATTCATTTATCCAATTTCCAATACATACCTATAGTTGAATTTCCTCCAAGCATATTCAACACAATGCATCATCCCAACCTGATTTGCCCTTTTGCTTTCATTTTATATTACCTGGATTAATGAATGACAATTTTTCCAAGCCATAAATCTAAGAGTCATCCTAGATTTTTTTTCTTTCCTGCTTTGCTTATACAATCGAACTCTAGTTCCTACTGATTTTACCTCTTGAATACCCCTACAACCCCTGTTCTGGTCCAGGTCATCTCGAGAGAGAGAGTACTACCATAGCCTCCTAAGAAGTTTGTGCCTCTAGTCATGACTCCTTTGACTCCTTCATACTTCACACTGAATTCCTCTCATCACAATGAAAATGAAACCATACCCCAATTGAAAACTTCAAGGTACAATATCACCTACATCCTTTCCCTCGATCTCATGTTTAGGAGACGTTTGCCACAGTAACACACATATTCTTTTTCAAATTGCCTATCACCCCCAACTCACACTTTCTCATGAAGCCTGAGTGATTATCCTGGGGAATTTCAGGAAACATGCTGACTTAGCCTTTCAGAGTCAGCCAAACTGCGGACATACTTCATTTACTACTCAACTGTAGTGTAATTTTTAAAAAATGTTTATTAAAATATAGTTGGCATACAATATTATATTAGTTTCAGGTGTATAATATAGTGATTCAACATTTATATACCTTATGATGCGATCACCACAGTAAGTCTAGTAACCATTTGTCACCAAAGTTATTTACAATATTATTGACTATATTACCTTACACCACATCCCTATCTGTAGGGTAATTTCTTAGGGGAAGACAATGTCCCTTTGAGGAAGGAGTGCTGCAGTTTAGGAGGTATATGTAATTTAGGAAGAAGTATTGAGAAGCCTAGTATGATTGTACATCTAAGCTATATCATTCGATCCAGTTTTTATCTATAATAAAGCTACTTTCTTTTTTTTCTTTTTTCGGAATACACCAAGCTCTCACACTTCCTTCTTTTTGCACATGCCGTTCCTTCTGTTGCTTCATTTGGAAAATTCTTCTCATACTTCAAGCCTCAGGTAAAATGCTACACCTAAACAGGCTGAAGAGCTCTTATCCGCTCTCACTGAAGGTTATCTGTGTGTCCATATTATCATATTATCATATTGCATTATCATTAAGTGTTTGCATTTTTTACTGTATTCGGCAAATTCCTCTAGACCAGGAAATGTACTTTAATTCATCCTTGAATTCCTGAAGGACATAATAGGCTATCAGTAAATAATTATTCAATAATTAGGTAAACAAATAAGTTTACCATGTATTCTTATCCCCAAAAAACAGTTTGAATAAAAAAAAAAATGTTGGCAGTATAATTACATGAATACTAAAACTGAGCTCTGAAGAAATGTCACAATCATTTTTATAATGTATGTCAACTTTAGTGAAAAGAGAATTATTACTCCTTAAATGTGTCTTAATAGGACACCAGTCTAAAAATAAAATCAGCTCTATTCATAACCCCTATTCTATAAATTCCCCAAGAAATTATATCTCAAATACCTTAAAAAAAAAAAAAAGAATGCAATTCTTCTAGATAAAATCAGTCTTACAGAAAATTGTACACAATTGATTTTCAAGCTTGCATTACTTGCAGCTTATGGGCTACAAAAATGCTGATCACACCATTTTATAAGACTCAATCACAGAGAACTCTGTTTTGGACAGAGCATGGCACCACCATAAGTCCATAGGATAGTATTACATAATGAGAGTATAGGTATCTATTAACATCAAATGGTAACCTTCTCAAAACAATTCCAAAACAAGAACTGGGTTATCTTATAACAAAGGAATACTAAAACATATTTATACATCATCTCCTTAAAAACTTATTGAAGATGGGCTTCATATACAACAGGAATGTAATTAAGTAAATAAATCAGGGGAAGGAAAAATAAATGTCAGCAAAACAAGATAAAACACTCAAGTGAGATTAGGACACAAAACATGCCATTAAGTTCTATACCCTTTCGGAAGTTCTATGCCATTAAGTTCTATACTTTTCGGTCTTTATTAAGCTGTTAGCTTAATAATTAATGCATCTTAGCACATAGCTTATTCACAGCAATGGAATGCAATGTAAAAAAGTCAATAGAGCATAAATAATTATATATAATCCTAACATTTTCTTCTCACAAAATGTTAAAGAATCTGCAGTGGGTGAAACTGCACTTCAAGAGCCATTTTGGTCTGAGAGGCTCAGACTTAGAATTTAACGAGGAAGTTAAGGGCTTGCAAAAAATAAAACATAACCTGTAGTTTTCAGCCCTTTGTTTCATACTACTCTTCATCTCCTAATATCCCCTGGTCTAATCATGAATATAGATCAACTCCGAGGTGAAAATAATGAGGTAGAAATGATCACTTTCCATGCAATCTAAAATAGTCAAGGTAGTTAGAATATTAGAACAATTACTAACCTAATCTATATGATATTAGTTTCTAATAAAAAAATGTATGGAGAAGTTTCTCCAGATCGATTCCATGTTCTTTCTTCTAGCTCCAACAGATTAGGTTACTAAACAAATATGAGGAGAAATATTCTGTGTAGAAAAATGTATCTGTCTTTTTTAAATGCTTCCAGGAAGACTTCTCCTATCCCCCCCAAATTCCATATTAGGAAAGTTCCATTGAACATACCTCTAGTCATGGCACTGATATCCCCAGAAGCAATTCAACCAACCTGAGAACATGTAGAATAAATAACAGATAAAAGAATATAAAAAGGTGCTGTATGTCCAATCAGGTAATGTATGCCTTGACAGGGAATATGTAAGTATGAAGACAAATGCATTCATCTTGCCACAATAATAAATCAGAACCAAAGAAAGAAATTCCTGATATAGGCCAGGGAGCTTGCCCAAACTTCCTTGAGATTAACTACAAAAAGGCTTCTAATCTACTTTTACCTTTGGTGAAAGGTTTTTCTCTGATAGCAAGAGATCCAAGTTCAAAATACATGAGAATATGGGGAAATGAGTATTCTGAAATCCAGGTCTATTTTGGGCTTATGATATTAAAAACCAACAGAAAAACCAATGGATAAGGAACTTTACCTTTAGAACAGCAATAAACTATGTCCTAGGAGAGTCTACTATGCAAGGACTCACTCTACTGTTAAATCACATGAAGGGAATCTACTGGGCAAAAGGACATAGTCAGGTGTGCTGATCATGGTGGACCCCATTGCTGAGATTTGCTGGCTCGGAGCCAACCTTCCTTTGCTGGCCTTGCTCCTGGCTCCCAAGCCATTCTAATTAAATGTTACACTATTTTGCTCACACTCAGACCTGGAATGTTAAAAGACTGACCATTGTTGAAGGAAATAGTCTAGACGCCAAAATAAAAAGTGAGTACATTTATTGTTGGGACAAATAAATGCCCATCTAAAAAATGAAGTTGTATTAAAACTTCACACTTATTATAAAGCCAACACCAAAATGGTCAAAAATTTTAATACAAAAAAGTAAACCCAAAGGACTAGAAGAAAACATATGGTATTTTTCTGTAACCTCGGAGTAGGGACGGTCTTTAACTATGACACAAAACCAGAAGCCATTTTTAAAAAGGAAAACTTAAGCATATCAAAATCAAGAACAACCACATGGCAAAACACATCTGTCTTCGTCTGTTTGGGCTGCTATAATAAATGCCATAAACTGAGTAGCTTATTAACAACAGAAATTTATTTCTCACAGTTCTGGTGGCTGTGAAGTCCAAGATCAGGGCACCAGCAGATTCAGGAGCTGATGAGGGCAACAACCTTTCTGGTTCAGAGACAGCTGTCTTTTCTCTGTAATCTCACAAATTGGAAGGGAACTCTCAGGCCTCTTTAATAAGGGCATTAATCCCATTTATGAGGGCTCCACCCTCATGACCTTATTACCTCCCGAGGCCCCACCTCCTAATACCATCACACTGGGAATTAGGTTTCAACATATGAAAGATTTCAACATATCAAATGGAACATTCAGACCATAGCAACACCATACTCAGAATATAAAAGTAAAGCAAGAAAATACTGGCAACTCACATCATAGATAACACATAAAAAGCTTCTAAAATTGATAAAGTGATTTTAAAATTTATTAGAAAAATGGGCAAAATATTTGTAAAGACAATTTACAGAAAAGGAAATTAAATGACTCTTTAATATTTGAAAATATGTTTAACCTCACTCATAACAAGAAAAATGCAAATGAAAACTATGTTGATACCAATTTTCACATCGTAGTAACAAGTATCTCGAAGTCTAATAATACTCTGTACTGGGAGTTTGTGGAGAAAAAAAGACATTCTCAAACATTACTGGTGGGAGTGTTAATTGATACAACTCCTACGGAGGTCCATTTGGCAATAACTAACAAAATATAAAACTCATGTACTCTTTGCATGTATAGGACAAATTCCTTAAATTTATCCTATAGTATACTTGCACACATGTAAAATATCACATGCACAGTATATTCACTGAGGCATTGTTATAATAATCTGATTAAATAAATTATAGCATATTTTAAAAATTGAATCCTACATAGTTATAAAAAAAGGAAGCTTTTTATTTAAAAAAAAATATAAAAGATACATTGTTAAGAGAAAAAAAGCAAAATACAGAAAACAGTCTGTATGGTATGTTTTATTTAGGTTAAATAAAGGAAAATATATGTCCACATTTGCTTGATATAAAAAAAAAAATCTCTGAAAAGTACACAAGAAACTCATAACAGTAAACTTTTGGAGGAACAGAAATGTTTTGGGCAAATAGGGGTAGGAGTGAAAGAAACTCTTTTTATTAATCCTGCTTAGGAATTTTCCTAATTATGACTGACTCCATCCAAAGAATCAAAAGTTTAGAATCACAACTAACATTGCTGAAAAGCAAGATTACTTTTTCTGTTGTTGTTCATGAGAAAAAGTAAATAAATTTCTTATTTTTAATTCTAGGAACTTCCTCATACTTAAGCCAGAATTTTTTCTAAACATAACAGTAGCACCTTTTTATACCTTGTGATTTCAAAAGATATGAATGTATCCCTATTCAAGAGATGAAATACATTTTTTAATTTACTTTTTAAAAATTAGTGGAAAAGTTCAAGATGACTGCAATGGACTGAATATTTGTGTCCCTGAAAATTTGTATGTTGAAATTCTAACCTCTAATGTGATAGTATTAGGAGGTAGGACCTCTTGGAAGAGATTAGGTCAAGAGAGCAGAGCCCTCATGAATGCAATTAGAGTTTTTATAAAAGAGACCCCAGAGAGCTCCCTTGCCCTTTGTACCATGTGAGGACACAGGGAGAAGACCACCATCTATGAACCAGGAAGCAGGACCTCACCAGACATTATATCTGCTAATGCCTTGATCTTGGTCTTTCCAGCCTCTAGAATTTTGAGAAATAAATTTCTGCAGTTAATAAGTCACTAGGTCTATGGTATTCTGTTACAGCAGCCAAAACGGACTAAGTATATTCCATCTCTCTCTCATGACCCCATTAATTCTGGAAATCATATTAAATAGAATCAATCCATGGGCTAAAATATCCCTTCGGCAAGTACAAAATAATGTTTTTCTAGAAGTTAGAAAGCAGATGGGCTCAAACGATCAGATAAACCAGAAGAAAGGAAATTACAACTTCAAATATTCACAGAATGAAGCTACAGAGGGTCTAAGAGCCATTCTTCTGACTAGCTTCCTAGAGAGATCCAAGTTCACAGTCTATAGCTACAAAGATCAAGACACGTGTACTGAAGGGCAGAAATTCTGAAAAGCAACTAAACTCCCTATCTTCTTATAAGAACAGAGGGCAGCTGATTACAGCATTTCATGTTCCTTGGGTGTGGCTGTTGGACCAGAGGAAAAAAATGCAGAAGCTGAAGTAACTTTGGGCCTCCAAAATAGAGAGAGCATACAAGTATGTGTGCTGGGTCTGGTCTACTGGCTCCTAGGACACTGTGGTTGGCTGAGCTCAGAGTCAGCTCCACCCCAAGAGTGAAGGTCTCCTTACTTTGGCCATTGCCTGCCATCCCCTGCCCATGAACTGCAAAGGATGCTTGATCCACAGGAACCACCCACTTACCCAAAGTCAGCTTTTGATCACTGAGACCTATACAATTCTAATCAGACCTGTACACAACCAGGCTGCCAACATATGCTAATCAACATGGTCCTTTATCCTTAAATATAAACACACAACCAAACATTTGAGGAAAACTTCAAGCATGGAAGAAAAAGATTAATAAGGAACAAACACCAATTGGTCAGGGAGAAAGAGAGATGATACAAGGAACAGAAAATAACTTTCGTAAATTAAAAATAATTTTCCCAAGGAGATTTAAGAGGATATTGTAAGAATAGAAAATGAATAGGCTACTATAAAAAAGATCAATAAGAATATCAAAAAGAGGCCTTAAAATATGACTGGTAAAAGAAAAAAATTGAAAAACTAAGTAATGGAATTAATAGAATGAACAAGGTTAAAGATCAAATTAGTGATCTTGTAAATAAAGTTGTAGAAATGGTAGATATTACCAAAGAAGAAAGCAGAGATAACATGAGGAAGAAAAACAACAATATTAAAAGGACAAAATGTCACTGGGAGAAAAACTAGAATCCTCAGGATGAGAAAGCTCACTGAGTACTAATGAGTATGAAAGAAAAACACTATACTTAGACACAACCTGGCAAAATTTTATTATTTCGAGTATAAAGAGAAAATGCAAAAACATCCCAGAATGGTTAGAAGACGAGAATAAAAGCACAGGCCATTAACAAAGAAAATAAAATTAAGCATCTCAATAGCAATACTTAAGTTCCTGTGGAACTTTAAGAGAAAATGATTTTCTAGAATTCTATACTCAGATTAGGCACTGTTCCTACCTTTCAGAAGTCAGATTTTAGGGAAATACATCAGTTAATAACTACAGCAATGTAAGGTATAAGGTATGTTAGAAATACAAACTGGGCACTGTGGAAGCACAAACGAGAATGTGCATAACTGCTGTGGAGTTTACTTGAGCTGAGATTTAAAGTATGCCAAGAAATTTTCTGAATAAAGAATAGAGGAAAAACATTCCAGAAAATGATATCCGAAGATAAAGAGATCATTTGAGGGATCTTGAGTTATTCAACATGGCTGCTAAACACGAGCTCCAACAGAGTGGCAACAGATGAGGCTGGAACAAAGACAAAGGCCAGACTGTACTAAAAAATTTTAGCTTTGTCTTGTAAGTGATGACAAAGCTTGGGATGACAAGTGTGAGAATGACATGATCAGATTTGCATTTTAGACAGGTCACTCCAGCTGAAGCATAGCTAATAAGTTGGAAGAACTTATTAGCTTAGAAGGAGGTATGGATCCCAGTTAGAATTCATGTGAGAAATGATGAAGGCTTGAATGTGACAATGACAGTGAAAAAAAAAAAGAGATAAATTCAGGGGATATTAAAAAGGTTGGACAGGCAGAAGGCGATAGTTTCCAGTGGGATGTTGAGACTGATGAAGAAGGAGTTTCTTGAATGATTCATAGGTTTCTGGCTTGAGAATGGATGAACTATGGATGCTATTAACCAAAAATTAGGAGGGGAAAGTAGAGGAGTACATTTGGGGATATACTGCCTGTTACATTCTCTAATCTAGAATGACATCACAATTGAAAAGATAAGTCTGTAACTCATGACAGCAGGCAGAGGTGAGATTGAAATCTGGCAATGATCAGTTCAGGAAAGATAGTTACAGATAGGGGTAGAGAATTGCCCAGGGGAACAGAAAAGAAGAGAGAAGAGAAGGGGATTGAGTATCGGACACTGTGGAATATAAACAATTCACTTCACCATTAAATTGTGGCTTTTTTGGTGTAGATTTCTTCCATCGATTTAATTTTAATAACAGTTATTCATTCTGGTTAGAGAATTCCATAATTTAGTTTTAGTAATGTGTATGCAGCGTTGACACTTGCTATTTACAATGACTCAAGGCTAATATTTTAATCTTTTTAATGTTTTAATTATTTGTTTACATAACTAAAACCTAACATACTGCACAAATCATGGCCACTTTATGTCTTTGATTTAATTAAAAATAAACATGCAGACACAGAAGAAACTTGAAATGATTTCCTTCTAGCCTTTTCCTTCCTTTGCTTGTCTACTGTTATTTTTATTACTCAAATGTTACAACTCTGCCCTGCTTTTGAAACAGTCACCTGGCAAATTGCCAAAGTTCTTAAAGAGCTGCTAGAACAAAAAATCCACAGAACTGAGCAATTGTTATTAGCGTATTCATAAACTGAGACATAAGGTCAAACTCCTTATTTTCATTCCAAAATGTCACCTACTTATGTCATTGATGATGCTTTTTGTTCTACAGCCAATAGATTAATGCTTGTGTGATCTGAATAAATTCTCAGAGGCATTTATGCTTTAAAGAATAAGAACATCCAGAATAAAGATTTTTTTTTACTAGTTAAAGATACTTGTTAAATTAAAATATTGCAAAAGCATAGGCAGCTCTGTGGACCACTTCAGAACAATCTGTTGTCCTTTAACAACGCTGTAATCACACAAAGAAAATTTCCTCTCATTCTTTGATATTTGTAATAAAAATTGTGACAGCATCATAGTGAAGTAATTTCCTAGCTCATATAATGGCATTAAAATACTCCAATTATCATTGTAATGGGAGTGTTTGGAGAAGCATGGTGATAGGGAGAATTTCTTTAGTATGATATTCATCAAGAGGCTCAAAACACCTCGATGTTAGTTTGGAGAGAAATTGTATGAGAAAATGTATCAAGCATTTAAAAATCCTTTTGGACACTGAAAATCAATATGGCATGTACACAAAAATCAGAAAGCAGTAATATTTTGTATATACAAGCTGGCACCTCCAAAGTTGGTCAATATTGAGGCAGAGGTAGCCACTTAAAAGATTTGAGAGTCGATCTTATCTGCCTAGTTGGAGAAAAGATTCATTTCTTGAATCCTGGCCTCCTCTGAGATAAATCAGCAATGGTAGGTGGAAGTCTTTTCCTCCCCCCACCCCTGTCCCCCAATAAAGCCTAGACTCTAAGGTCCTTTGTGCTTTCATAAATATAAACTCTTTCTCCCCTGTCCTTTTATGCTATTATCTTCAATAAAACAGAACTTTCTCCCTTAGAAAAATATCAAGGCAGTTATTTTTTTAAATGGCTTTGACTCCCAGACACATCACCCAGTCATATCAAGTATATTTCTGTCTCCGCACTTTGCACATGTGTTTTCTTTTGTCTCTATCTCTCCAGCATCTAGTATCTACCCATTCCCAAGACTCATTCTCATCACTTAGGGCCAACTTGAATGTCATCCCATCTGTGCAGACTTCCCTAATCTCCTTTCCCAATCCCACATGAAATCTATTGCTTTCTCATAGGTGATTGCTTTCTTAGAATAGGGTTGAATTAATCTATACAAAGTGCTTAGAATCTGCCTGGAATATCACGTGTATTTTATGGGTGTTGGCTGCATCATCATCATCATGTGTGTTTCTGAAGTACCTTCTACAGATCTTCACTATAGCATGACATTAGTCCTCTCACTAAGCCCTTCTCTTTACTCAAAATTCACATTCTCATTGAGGCCTTCCCAACCCACTTAGCTAAAATTTCAAAATCATCCTCTTTTAAAATCTCTTTTCTGATTTTTTAAATCCTTATCACTTCCCACTAACACACCACATATTTTACTTCATTATTTTTAATATCTCCCACATCAGGATGTAAGCTCTGTGAGGGCAGTAAATAGTTGTTCAAAAAATAAATGAGGTTGCTTATGGTTTCACCCTATTTCCCAGAGAACCTAACATAGCATCTGGCACTCAGTGGATTAGGTGAGTAACAGAAAGATCAAAATCTGAGACCATTCTGGAAAATGACACATGCAGCCAGTTACATCACAAAGGCACTGAGTGTTAAGAGGAGAAGGAAAATTCTTGACATGGACATTACACCTTTACATATATTTTTTTTTATGACAATGGTTATTAGGGAAAGCTCTGGGTCCCAGGATCACTGTTTATAAATGATTCATTATTAAACATAAAGATTACTAATGCATAGTATATGGCCAAGAAAGATAAAGCTGGCATATATACTGTTTGTTTTATAACATAAATTTAAAGTTAGATGAAAACCTTCATATTACAATGCAATATGATGGGTACAGTTTTTTAAAAAAGCATAAGCCAGGGCCATTTTTCTCATTATACCAAATGATGTTTCTGTATTGAAAATATCTCCAAGATCATACCATAAAATATTATAAAAATGTCACAGGTAGGTAATGCAGGGTAATTTTTAAATGTGGGGTCATTTCGAATGTCCATGTAAACTTAACATTTTCTTATTGATTATAATCAAAAGATTTCAAGGATTTTGGAAAACCGTTTAAAAAAAAGCTGCTGAGCAGTATTAGTGTAGAGAAAAGCAGGATTTGTTAACTGGAATAAAACAAACCTCCTTGGAATTTGGAACTCACAATCTCAGCTAACTTACAGGTTGTCTACCATGACCCACTCACATAGGGTACATTCCTAGCTGGGAATGTTAAGTCCTAAATAATTCTATCCAGAATGACATGCAAACTAATAAAAAATAACCCAACATCTATGGAAGACTGAATGTCCTATCATCCAGATCAGAAAGTAGTTTTAAATCTCATCCCGCTTAGTGGCTGTGTGACTTCAAATAAGAAACTTAACCCATCTGAGCTTTCATTGCCTCATCTCAAAATAATAACACATCAGTGCTGCCTTGCCTCGTTGTTGTGAGGATCTAATAAAATACTGTGTGCAAAAACATTTTTAAACTCTGAAGCGCTATACAAGTGTATAATTTTTATGTTTTCGAGGTCTCTGGCATCTTATCTTTCCTTAATGAGTGACCTCATCGTTTTCAACCTTGCTTCTGGCTTAAATTGGCTTAAGATTTAATTTCTTACCTATGGAAGTTATTTCTTTAGACCTTGCCTCTGCCCAGCTCTTACTTGGACTACTGGAACTTGATTACTTTTCTGGCTTCTGTTTGACTCAGCATTTCACTGTAGGTCTATGTTGAATCTGCCACTGTAAGAAGTGTGAGTGTAAGCTAAGGGCACATTCCTCTGCCTACTGTAATTCATCTCAGCAATATGTGGCATTTGAGGGTAGAAGACAAGGTAGCATAGAATTTCACTTCTTTTCCAGAGAACTAAACCAAATTCCTTATTTTTAATACTTACTTGAAAGGAATTCTAATTTTCCTCAAGAAAAAATACAGAAACCATTATTCTTTCTGTCTCTCTCACTTCAGCACTGGGCCAAATGTACTTACAAACTAGAAGACATTCTTGTTTGCAAGGCAATTTAACAGAAAACTAGAGTTGATGGCTGATGCTAGCAGTAACAAAGCCTATGTACTAATTTCTTCATAAAATAATATCCAACAGATATAGCACTTACTATGTGCAAGGGTCTTTACATGTGTTATCTCATTTATCCTTCACAATTATTATTCCTATCTTACAGATGAGAAAACTGAGGCACAGAGAAATTAAGTAGTTTACACAACAGCTTAAACAGTATTTTAAACAACAGTAGTTTACAAACAGTAAGTGACAGACCTGGGATTCAAACTCCAGTATCAAGCTCTAGAGTCTATTGTCTTCACTTGTGATTCTGCTAAAAATGATAATATTAAGAAACATTATCTCTTAATTTGCATGCCAAATTACCCCAAAACTCAGGGGCTTAAAACAGCGTCACAGTGTCTATAGGTCAGGCATCTGGGTACAATTTAGCTGGGTCCTCTGTATTAGGGTCTTTTATAAGCTGCAATGAAGGTGTTTTCTGGGGCTGCAGTCCTTTCAAGGCTCAACTGAGGATGGATTCACTGCCAAGCTCACCCGCCTGGTTGTTGATATGATCTAGATTCTCGAAGGCTTTAGGACAGAAGCTACCCTAATTCTGCGCCAACATGGCAGTTTGCAAAAGTGGGCAAGCTAGGAAGGCAATAGAAAGTCCAGCAAAATGGAAGCCACAGTCTATTTGAATGTAATGACAGAAGTGACATCCTATTACTTTTGCATACTCTACTCATTAGTAGCAAGTCACTAAGTCCAGTCACACTCCAGGAAGTAGAAATCAATGGGAGTCATGTCAGAGGTGCTTATCTACCCCCATAATAATTAGTAGTAGCTACTGTTTATAGAGGGCTTACTATGTGCCAAGTAATAGTCCAAATAGTTTATATATATAAATATATATAATATAAAATATATAATATAATATAAAATATATATTAATTCATTTAATCCACATAACATAACCCGATCAACAGATGATTTAATATTAGAGAGTACCATGTTCACACTTTGGAGTAGAAATAATGAAGACTGCCACTTCCTGTATTCCAACAGAGAAAGCATATGTTAGGATGCTTCAAAACTATCGTCACAAACTGACTTTACCACATCATAATTCCCTTTAAGAATCTTTTATCTTATTCACAGAATGGGTCTTATCTAGCTAATGGCAAACAGTATTTTCTCGAAGTAACTCCCCTCTAGCTCTACTAGTCCTGGGAGTGGGAAAGAAGAATTATTCTAAATAAATAAATAAATAAAAATAAAATAAAAAAATCTATTTCTCATTCACATTATAATTTATAAAAATTAATACATCTTTATACTAATAGTTTTAAAAATTGAATAAGAATCACCTTAAGTTTTTAATAAGAAAAGCTACCAAAGATTCAAGATATCCAAAGAAATACAGTTTTAATTTAACTCAAAATTTGTTTAGATACTGTTTCTCTTCAAAAAGTTGAGGTGGCTGGCTCCCAGGAGGCCAGCCTTAAAGAAAGATGAGCGAGAAGCATTCCCTCTGAAAGATTCCAGGCTATATGGAATTGAGTGAAGGCAGACACTGATACACTGATCAGACTCTCTCTCCCAGCCCTGCCCTCCAAAACAGAGGCCTGGGGAAGAGGTAGAATCACTTAGAAATGGAGAGGCTGGAAGTACTCTTTCCCATTTTTAATAGGGACTAAAGTAGTTGCTTATTATGAGAGCTATGTGGAAGACATCCCAGATTCCTAAGCCACCGGGTGTGTGTCTATTTTCAAGCCTCTGATATTTGCAATGACACATCCTTTAAACATCTAGAAGCCAGTTCCTGGTCAAGTTAAAAATAACAGCAAATGAATATAGATTCAAAATCCTAAATAAAATACAAACAAATGAAAGTTAATAGTTCATTATTAAAAGAATAATAAGAATAGTAATTATTTACCAAGAAGGGTAAGTCTAGTAATGCAGGAAGGATTACCTATTAATTTATTAATAATTCATTACATTAATAACTCAAAGGAATAATACCATCTCAATAGAAGCCAAAAGGTAATTGCTAAAATTTGGCAGCTACTCATAATTAAAGAAAAAATATTTCAGTACACTGACATAGAGGAAGTCTATTTTACCATGACAAAGACTATCTAAACTAATATACTGAACAACGAAACACCAGAAGAATTCCCAATAAAGCCAGAATTTAGACAAGAATGCTCTTTGTTGCATTATTTTTAAAGAACAACAACAAAAAAAATGAAAATCTGAATGTTCAGCAACCGAGTATAAATAATTTATAATACCCTAATATGCAATACTATGCTGCCATTATAATCCTGCTGTACATGTATGTATACATGTGTGTGTATGTATGAGATCCATACACACAGATCTATACATATGTATAGATGTTTGTAAATAGGAAATACTTGTGAATATAATTATGCACCAAAACAGTTCTGAAAATAAATACAAACTGTTAACAGTGGTTCTTTTAGAGTAGCAGGATTCGTAGAATTGAAGAAAAATTAGAATGGAAAGATCCCACATAAAGAGACTTCTGTGTAAAGAGTAATTCTATACTGTTTGAATATTTTTATAAAGTAAATATAGTATGTGCAATATTTAAGCCAATTTTAAAAAACAAGTTAAAGAATATTGACAGAAAAGAAATGACATTTCTAATTGAAAATCAACTGTATGTCTAAGACATATTAATATATCAAAAAAATAATCCAAATCATGTGCTCCCAAACTTTGACTTCGGTTGTTATAGTTGTACGATAGATTTATGGATAACCCTTTTTCTTTACTTTTTGTGGTTTCCAAGTTCTCTCTATTAATCACGTATTTATTTTGTAATTAGGAAAAAGATTAAACTAAGTTAATGTTTAATTTATATATTACACTAAAAAACTATTACAGAGTCTATAGGAAAATCCTTTCAATCTTAATCTAGCTTCTAAAAGAGTCATGATGCCTCCTAACTCTATCACAATCTTATAAAACTACTGGGAAAGCTAAATGCTTCCTTTTTATTGCAAAGCCAGCTTCCTTTTCTGGGCTTGCTTAATTTGGTGATTTCTCTGAGGTTCAGAATCTAGGAATCATTCTTCATTCCTATCTCTCTTTTCTATATGGAGTCACTCATTAAGTTCTCTCTATAATCCTTTGTTCGTCTGGTACATCTCTTTCCCATTCTGATCCCATACCACCTCGTGGTCTAGGCCTTCATTATCTCACACCTGGAACACTGAGACATCTCATTGCATCTCCTTGCCTGCCAGGGTTGTCTCCTCTTCACCTCCCCCATCTTCGCCTCACACTCTTCATTGCCTTTATGCCCCCTTTATGTTATCCATCTGCTCTATTCCTTGTTTCTCTAACTTGCTACATTCCCACCTCCATGCCTATGAGCTTGACATTGCTCTTTGCAATAGTATCTACGTTGCGCCCTTTTTTCACAATTAATCTCATCCCCACCATGGTCTCTCCTTCTTCATCATTCCTTTATGTATTCAATTCTTCGTTTAGAACATACTTCTTAACCATGTACTGCATACCAGACATTGAACTAGGCGCAGGGAGTACTGACTAGTTTTCCAAATTAGTGACTGGACCCCAAAAAGTTATGAGACTCAATTTCACAACATTATCGGCTTCAACGATATTTTATCATCATGTCCATTAATAGCCACAGAGTTCTCTAGGAGCCCCTCTCCTCTCTGCTTTTCTCTAACTATACTCTCAAATCTCTCTTGTTTTCAACAATTAGTAGATTCCTCATATATACTAGGCTTTATGCTAGATGCTAGGAATGGAAAGGTGAATGAAATTTGCTTTTTCCTTATCAAGAGCTTCAGTTTAATGGGGACAATAGACAGGAAAATAAACACAACAGTAAGTAAAATGCACGAAAGAACAAAAGAGTGTGTGTTTAATTCTACCTAGTAAGAGCAAGGAAGGATATGAAATAATGTTTGTGTTGATAGCAGGTAGAAAAGATGAGGAACTGTGAGAATAGTATTGCAAAGGCACAATACATTAAAGAGCATAGCTTGTCAGGAAACCTCAGATACTTCACTATTACTGGAGCACATGAGGCTGGAGAGCTGGGCTGAGGCCAGATCTTATTTTGCCTTGCTCTACATTAAGGGAGTGAGTAAACACTAAAGAATTTTAAGCAATGAAGTAACATGATTAGATTTGTGTTTTGAAAAGTACTTCTAGTGGCTATATGGAAAATAGTTGGGGAGGGGTGAGTGACAGGGCCCAGGCTAGACAAAAAGTCACAAAGAGGTTGATATAGTCCAGGGAAGTAATGAGAACCAGGCAAGCAGTGAAGTAGAGTAGGTGGGGAAGGAGAGAAGGAAATGGTTTGGAGAGATCTCAAAGAGGTGAAATCAACAAGACTTATTTACTGTTGGGTTTTAGAGGCTAAGTAAGAGGAAACAATAAATAGTGACTTCCTAGTTTCTGGCTTGACTTATCCAGATTCCAAGCAGAAAGTATAGGAGGAATTGATGCTTTGAAGAAAGAGGGTATTCAATAAGTTTGAGTGGCCTGTTACACATTGAGATATAAGGTCTTGGAAACTGTTGGGGATATATGTATGTATGTATGTATGTATGTGTACATGTGTACATATACATATAACATATGTAAGTATATATGTGTATATATTCATAAATATATATATCTAAATATATAGTCTTGAGTTCAGGATTTCGTTTGGGTTATAATTAGAGATTTGGAAGTTAGAGTATAAATAGTGGTTAAAATCATGAGAATAGTAATATTACCCAGAGGAAATGTATATGATGAGAACTGGTATTAAAGACAGAGCTCTCGGGATTGCAAACCATTAGAAGATCAGAGAAATAGGAACCAGGAAAGGACCCTGGGAAGGAATGGTCAGAGAAGTAGGACAGCCAGGATAGGCTATTTATGAGTTTCTTATTGCTGCTGTAACGAATTGGCACAACTTTAGAAGCTTAAAATAACACAAGCTTATTGTCTTATTATTCTGTAGGTCAGAAATCCAACATGTGTTTCACTGGTCTAAAGTCAGGGTGTCATCAGAGCAGCATTCCCTTCTGCAGACTCTAAGGGAGAATCTTTGCCTTTTCCAGCTTCTACAGGCCACCTGAATTCCTTGGCCTTTTCCTCCATCTTCAAAGCCAGCAACAGTAGGTTCAGTCAGTCTCACATGACTCTGGTTTTGTTTTTGCCATCATATCGCCTTCTCTGACTCTCTACTTCTACTTCCCTCTTCCACTTTTAAGGATGCTTGTAATTCTGTTGGGCTCACCTGAATAATCTAGGCTACTCTCCCTATCAATGGATTAGTCATCTTAATTCCATCCTCAACCTTAATTGCCCTTTGCCGTGTAACCTAACATACTCACAGACTCCAAGGATTAAAACATGGGGGAGGTGGGAATTATTCTGACTATCCTAGCTGTCATCTCAAAAACCGATTTACCAAACAAAAACACTAAAGGAATAAAAAAGGATGGTGGTGGTCCTGGACAAATTACTCAATCTCTCTTTCTGCCTCTGTTTATCTACAAAATGGAGATAATAATAGTACCTACCTCATAGGGTTGTTATAGGATTACACAAACTAATATTTATGAAGCACATAAATTGTGTTAAAAAATGAAATCTTACCATTTGTGACAATATGGATAGACTGAGAGGGTATTATGCTAAGTGAAATAAGTCAGACAGGAAAGACAAATATCACATGATTTCACTTATATGTGGAATCAAAATAAACAAAGAAATGAAACAGAAGCAAACTCATAGATACAGAGAATAAACTGATGATTACCAGACAGAAGGGGGGTTGGGAGGCTGGGTGAAAAAGGTGAAAAGATTAAGAAGTATATATTGGCAATACAAAATATGTGAGGTGGGTACTAGACTTATCAGAGGGATCACTTGGTAAGTTATATAAATATCTAACCACTATGCTGAACTACACCTGAAACTGATATAATATTAAATGTCAACTGTAATTAAATAAAATAGGAAAAAACTGTCAGGCTTATAATTTTTTAAAAAAAGCAATTAGATTAAATAAGGCAAGGGTTAAAACTTGCCATTGGATTTGTTAATTAGGCAATTAGTGGTCTTTACCATTGCAATTTTAGGGACATGGTGGTTATAGTCTAATTACAGTAAGATAAAGTTGAGAAAGTGGAGAACAGGAGTAAATACAATTAAGTTGAAGAATTGCTTAGGAATGGATGAAGAAAGGGGGCTGGAGCAGTCTTGGCTAGATGGAGATGGGAAGTTACAGGAAATCGGAACACACTTTCATGCTGTGTGGAAGGGGCTAGCAGACAGAAAGGTTGACTATATTAGGGAGGGAATGAGGGAATAGTCACTGTAGTAAAATCCCAGAGGAGACAGAATAGATGTGATCAACAGCTCGGATGTGGGAGTTAATTTTGAAACGATGAAGAAACAATTAATTCTCTAGGTCTAGAGGGAAAACTATGAGGGTGAATCCCAGGAATTAAATATATTTTCTTTCCTAGGTTGCTATCAGTAGGAATTACTCACAGGCCTCCACCTGAGGCTATGCCACCAGAGAAGAGTTCTCATTCATCATTCAATATCAGGATACCACACACTATAAGTAGGGTTTACTTCCTTCCACAGGAAGTTTCCATGGAGCCTTTGAGTGTTCAAGTTTAGAATTAGCCAACAAAAATATCCTCATTTCTTTCAGGGTGGTTAATTTCATAAACGATACCTGTCCCTTTCAAAAGATATCTCTGACCAAGATATGTATGCTACATTGTACCCCCTTTTTTCCTTTTTTCTGATATAAAAATGAAAATGGAGGCGACTAATCCAATTAGGTATAAGTTCATGTTAACAGAGCAAACCTTCTTTATTTTTAACTTTATACTGTGGAAAATTTCAAACATACGCTAAAGTAAAGAGAATAATATAATAATCCCCTATGTAGCCATCATTTCAATAGTTACAACCTACTGCAAATTTTGTTTCATTTATATTCACCCTTCACCCGCACCTTCACTCTCAGTATTTTAAAGCGAATGAGTTTCCTTTAAAAATAGGATTTTTAAACACAGTGATTATATACTTCATATGTGTTTCTCTTTCACTACATCATCAAGACATAAGATACAGTATGGCACCACTTTATGTAAGTTTGAAATAGCACAACAGAAATATTAATAAAGTCTCATTTTAGATGCTAATTTTAAATCATTGTAAAATTATTGAGAATTACATAATTATTAAAATTGCATCATTTCAGAACTGGTAGGCAAGTGACTATTTTCATGTTTTTGTCATCACAGCTGCTCAACCGAATTGTCTACCTGTCCTTCATACACTATGAACACCCCAGTCACACGATTTGGAATGGAATAATTTGGGTGACTATTTTGCTGCTTAACACTCACCATTATTTTAATGTAAAATTGTTTTTAATAGCCCATACAATGCCACTGAGTGCTGATGCTCCCATATCAACAACTTGCTCCTCTATCGATAACTTTGGAATAGAAGTGAAATATGATAAATTGCTCTGAAGAAGGCCAAACTTCACAACAGCTGATATTGTTCATTTGGAAGAGGGCACACAGCAAAATATTAGAAACGCGTCTGAGACACTTAAATGGAGCAGATACATTCTCAACCTTTAAAAAATCCTCAATTATCTGGGCAAGAATGGGAAAAAAAAATACTGGTGACTCAGCTGCAAGATCAACATCACTGTAATAGATTTATAGACTCTGAGAAAGTATTCCAGCCCCTGCCCCACCTCCACCTCCATCATTTATTTTACATTTATTCCTATTGAGATATGATACTAGATCTTCAAAAATATATCACTTGCATAAAAATGCAAGTGTCCTGCTCTCAAAATTAATGCAGATGCCTGAATGTACATCATTATACAACATTATTTCATAGTACCTTCAAGGTAATCAAAAGAAGAAAATGAAAAGGTACAATTTTAAAATTTTATTTTTAATTAAAATATTTTGTATCACCTTCATTCGCCAACCTTCCTAGCAGCTAAGTGTACCATGTAAGTTCTGGCCATTGGGATGTAAAGTGTTATGTGGCAGCTTACAGGACTCTTTCTATAAAACGTAGTTGGTGTCTTTTAAACAAATGGTATTGAGAAAACTAGATATTCACATGCAAAAGACTGAAATTGGACTCTTACCTAATACCATATACAAAAATTAATTCGATATGTATCAAAGACCTAAATGTAAGAGATAAAACTGTAAAACTCTTAGAGCAAAACATAGGGAGAAACTTCATGACATTGGATTTGTCGATTTATTGGCTATGACACCAAACGCACAATCAACAAAAGAAAAAAATAGAAAAAATTGGATTACATAAAAATTAAAAACTTTAATACCTCAAAGGACACTATCGACAGAGTCAAATGGCAACCCATAGAATGGGAGAAAATATTTACAAATCATTTATCTAATTAGGGGTTAATAACCAGAATTTATTAAAAAAGAAAACTCTTACAACTCAACAACAAAAAATCCAATTAAAAAATCAACAAAGGAATTAAAAGAGATGTTTTTCCAAAGGAGATACACAAATGACCAGTAATTACATGAAAAGATACTCAGCATCACTAATCATTAGGGAAATGTAAATCAAAACCACAATGAAACACCACCTCGTGACATTAGGATGGCTATTATCAAAAAAACATAAAATAACAAATGTCAGTGAGGA
This sequence comes from Pteropus medius, assembly GCF_902729225.1. Taxonomy (NCBI): domain Eukaryota; kingdom Metazoa; phylum Chordata; class Mammalia; order Chiroptera; family Pteropodidae; genus Pteropus; species Pteropus medius. The sequence continues at coordinate 3,534,403 of NW_024349519.1, read as the reverse complement.
TGTGGAGAAATTGGAACCCTTGTGCATTGCTGGTGGGAATGTAAAATGATACAGCCTCTATGGAAAATGGAATGGCGATTCCTCGAAAAGTTAAAAATAGAGTTACCATATGATTTATTAATTCTATTTTGGGGTATTTCCCAAAAGAATTGAAAGCACAAACCCAAACACATATTTGGACGCCAATGTTTCACAGCATTGTTAACAGCCAAAAGGTGAAAGCAACCCAAGTGTTCTGGATAAATAAACAAATTGTAGTAACTTATTCGGCCCTTAAAAGGAGGGAAATTTGGACACATGCTACAACATGGATGAATCTTGAAACATTATAGTAAGTAAAATAAGCCAGTCACAAAATGACAAATATTGTATGATTTCACTCGTATGAGGTATCTAGAGTAGTCAAATCCATAGAGACAGAAAGTAGAATGGTGTTGCCAGGGGATGGGGAGAGGGAAGAAAGGGGAGTTATTGTTTAATGGGTACAGAGTCTGTTTGGAAAGACAGAAAAGTAATTCTGGAGATGGATGGCAGTGATAATTGCATAACAATGCAAATGTACTTAATGACACTAAAGTAATCACACACTTAAAAATAAATTGGTAAATTTTGTTACGTATAAAATTTTATAAATTTTATAAATTTTATGCATAATATAAAATAATGTAATTTGTGCACCCTTTGTCCTGTCTTTGTTCACTCCTCCTTCCTGCTGGCTGTAATGCAAATGTGATGGCTGGATCTGAAACAGTCTCCTTGGACCTCACTGAGTTGTGTCTTGCACAACATTAAGGGGTGCCATTTACATAAAACATGTAGATGTTTACATAAAAGAGAAATTGTCTTGTTTAACCACTGTTCTTTTGGATTTTTGTTACTTGCAAACAAATTCAAACTGATATAACAGGTTATATCTATCTATCTGTCTAATCTTATAACCCAAGTATTCGTAAGCAATAACTTTCAGAGCCTAGAAGCACATGGACCATTACAATAAAGTGAACAAATTCCAAATGTATACTAAAATCTGAACATCAGACAATCTGGCAGGAAAAAAAGAGCAATAGATAAAAATCTCATTTTCAGTTTATTCAGGTATTAAGATAAATTGTTTTATAAATAGTGACAAACAGAAAATTATGAAAAACTATGAAATGGTTCGTTAACAGAGGCCTGGAACACTACACAATTGTTAAAAAGAACAAAGCAGATGTATACAAAAACAAATGTCAGAACTGCTTGGTCCCATTTGTGAGGGGAAAAAAAAATTGGCTGACCTATGTGCTTGCATATGTAGGAAAGAGACATAATAGCTAACATTTATAAAACATGCACCTGCCCTAAGAACTTCTTCTAATTACCTCCATGAATTCTCAAAATATGTCTGTGAGGTATGGAACTTTATTATCCTTGTTTTACAGCTGAGGAAACTGAGCACAGATTTCACAGCATACCTTGTCCAGGGTCACATAAAAATTAAATGTTGGAGCCAGAATAATAAGCATAGCTACCTCTGAGAGGTAGTGGTAATGGAGAATCATAGTGAGGGTACTGATTATACTCTTCAATTCAGTTTGGTTTATTATTATTATTATTATTATTATTATTATTATTATTATTTGTATTATATTTTAAATATTTGGGGATGGGAGTAGAAATATGAATATAAGGTAATGAAATTATGGTTATACCCTAGAGAATTAAGTAGGGTTGAACCCAGCATACATATTTAAGATTTCTACAAGGAAATAAAAAACTATCAATAGAAACTTTAAAAGTGGGGTATATGTAGAAACTCAAGATGATAGTTCTTAATGCACTGAGTTCAAGCAGATAGTACTGTATAATGCACATTTGTCAAACAGTACTTGGATACTGAACACTGCCTGGTCACCATAAAAAATAAATACAATATTTAATAACTGGCCTAGAAGGCACAAAAGAATAAAAAGAAAAAAATCAGATTAATGATATGGAATTAAGATGTCAGATTAAATAAAGAAAATTATACATACATGTGTTGTCGTAAGGGCTATGTCTACCTAACTCTAGGAGATTGTAGGAGATTCTAGCAGATTCTGCCATGTCAAGGCCTCTGCTGTGCTCTGAGAATGGATGACTTCCATTCTCAGATCTGAATTTTTGCCCTGAAGGCTCCTTTTCTCCACTCCCCTCCACATCCCAGAATCACAGAAAGCCCCAACCTTTGCTTCCAGAAGGAAAAGCTGCCAAGGAATCAATACTTCCACACCCACCATAATGACCATAATGGCCCTTGTTCAATGAATGACTCGCCTCAGGAGTTGGTTGGTATATAAATACCACAGTTTCCTCACTCCTCTGCTGGGATAATTCTGAGACATGTAATTTGAACTATTTCCAAGTTTCCCCATGGAATTAAGCTCTAGTCGCTCACTGGACGCTTTATTAGCCTTCTTCCTTCCTGGTTTCACTTCCTCACTTTCTTGCCCTATTGTTTTCTCCACTTCCCAAATAAACTCTCACTTTCAATCCTTGTCTCGGGGTCTGCTTCTGGGAGAACCCAAATTATGATGGGAGAAGGGGGGGCGGGGATCCTCATTCATATTGCAGTCTATATGAATAACACCTCCTGGAGTTGTGCTTTGCTCATCCTGTGAAACCATCCATGGCAGCTCTGTAAATATATTTACATCTTCATTTCCACAGCAACCAGAACAAGAAAGATGAAAAAATGCCATACTCTGGTTATGAATATGATAAATATGACCTAGAAGTCACTGTTTTTCAAAGAAACAAAAGAAGTAAGTGGCTTTAAAAGAGTAAAGAATTATACCAAATAAGGAAAAAGAATCTATTGGAAACCCAGCAGGAAGACAGTGTGATTGGTTAGTCAATAAAGTGAATCTTATACCACCAGTTCTAGCATTGTTATCAAATGAAGTATTGAGCACCCATTTATAACTGTGTACCTGGCACTATGATTTGAATATTTAGCATGCTCAAATTCTTGAGTGCACCTATGGAATTAAGACAAAATAAACAAATAAACAAAAAGTACTTAAGCAGTTTCCTTTCTAAATCTTAACTTTGCTAAAGCCATTTTATTCATCAGGACCCAGGTGAGTGATGGATCTTTATAGCGGCCTGCCCTACAATGCCACTATGCAAAATGCAGAAATGTTTGAGATTCAAATGTCCTACAGAATCATAATGAGGACTCTGATGTTTTAATATTTTGAAAGAATTTATTCAAATATAGCAAATAGAGACAATCAATAAACAAATAAAAAGATACACACCAGATAGCAGCTGAATCTATCAGAAAAGATCTGTCGATTTATGTATTTAACGGATATTAAGTACCTACTCCACATGCAGCCTTATGCTGGGGTGCTGTGGATAGTATAAAGAACAATACCACATAGTCTCTGTCTTAAAATTACTTAGAATTAGTGCTATTTTTGTTAAGAATAATACCATTGTAGAGCTTCTTAGAAATTATGCATGCCAGATCAGATGCCAGATTCTTACTTTTTAGAGAAATCAATTGCTAATAGACATTTTTTATGTGCCTATAAAATTTAATGTGAAAATCAAATTAAATACTGTATTTATGTATATTTTTAGGTCTCTATAGATTTTTTTAAAAAGAAATTGTATTTTATCAGATATCTTTTGTATGTCAATGTACAACTCTCTTTCAAATCTCATAAGTCTAACACGATGACCTGTTTCCAACTTGACATCATCAGAGAGGATGATGAGAGTAGAACAGCAGATTTAGCATTAATAGTTTCTGATATTGGACTGATAAATGGCCATTTTCAGAAACTTTTCCTCCAACTTCTTTTGAGTTTGTGGGACAAGGAGAAAATTTCCTCATTGCAGCAGGTTTGGGGACTGTGCAATAGTGCATATTCTCCTGTAAAATATCAGGTCATGGCTACTTCGAAGGAATCCTTCAAATGTCAAACTAATAGTAAGGAAAGAATTAGAGATGTAATTAAAAGATCATAATGAAGATAGTTTCTTATAATACTTTCCAGGTGTGTGAGTGTGTGTGTACGTGTGTGTGTGTGTGTGTGTGTTGAAACATAATATTTTTAAGCCCTCTTTGATAGGCATTAAGTTAATTTTTATTAAAACAGCGTGTATCAGAACTTGACTCTGAGTATCTTCTTTTGAGGGCTTTATTTTGTTATGTTTTATACAAAATGGTACCTTTAAACTATTCATGGAGGCAAGACATATAATACAGCTCTAAAAAAAACCCATTAATATTTATTGAGCATTTACTTAGTTTCATATGTAAAGCTCTATTTATTAAAATTCTATTTAAACTAAAATAATAACACTGTATTGTGGGCTTCTGATATACATAGACCTAAATAATAAATATATAAGATCAATATGCCTATAAGAAAAATATATTCAATAGTAATATAAAGGTCTAGAGGAGAGAAATGAAAGTATACTATTTTGAGTTTCTCAATTTATTATTCCCAAAAGGAATACTAGAAAATAATCTTATCGATATTATGCTGACTCTAAAAAATCCTGTCTGAAAAATCTCTACTTCGTATTGACCCTTTAAAGTTATGAAGAACATGTACAGTAATCCTGAAATTTATCTGAAATTTCTCCTATTAAAATCAAAAATAAGAGTTAAAATGACATTGTATAACACTTCAACCTCAAATACTGGCCTGCAATTTATTAACAACTGCACGCTAAAATATTAAGCAGTACTAAGGAATTAACCGTGCACATTAAAAAGGCTTAAGGAAAGTAAGGTATAAACGTGCTTGTGCCCCAAAGTTCTTACTAGCTAGTTGAAAAGTATGACACTGCCTTTGTTGATATAGAAGCAGAGGAAGACAGCATCTTGTCATGCTTCAATCTTAAATTAAAGGACCTTAAGTGGTCAACAGTGTTGGCTCTAAGTCCAGAATGTCAGGATGCAAATCTCAGTTTCATTTTACGGGAGCCGTATTAGACAAAATACTTAACTATCTCTAAGGTCTACACAGTGCCTGGCACACAGTAAGTGTGCAATAAATATTAGCTTTGCTTACTATGTTTGTTGTACAGATGGGCAGATTTGATGGAGAGACAAAAAGTCTTTGATGTAGAAAAGAAGTTTGGTATAGAAATATTACCAAAAAAATTACAGGGTCAATGGTGACAGAGTTTTCAGTAACAATTCTCAGTTGATTATATTATGTCTTGCTAATCCCTTCAACCAAAAATGTGAAAAAGAGAGAAAAGTAAGGCATAGCAAAGTCAATAGTAAAACCAGTATTATGCACTTTTCATCCTGTCCTTAAACTATACTACATAGGGAGGCAAAGTATACATTTTTTTGGCAACCGATCGATCATTGAATTATTACACTTGCCCCATTCTAAACTACTTATTGAAAACTTACTATGTGCAAAGCAAAATTCTATGTGCTCGAGAAAATCCAGGCAAAAATCTAGGAGAATTTGACTTTACTGGAATAGGAACATATACTATAAAGCTAAAACACTTGTAACTTACATAGCTATAAACAATAGCAATAGGTTTGGTGTGCTTGGAGTCTAATCTGTGGCCATTTAATTCAAATTCTCAAAAATGCAAAATTATTACACCATATTGATTAGTGCAATATATGTTTCAGTCTAATAATGTATCAGTGCACAGTTTGGTCCTAAAATATAATTTTAAAAATTAATCTAGCAACCAAATAAAAATTTGCCATATACAGCCAGTTAAATTATGAGAAAAGGCATCTCTTTACCCTTAAGATGCATGTTGTAGAAATAAGACATAAACCTAAAAAATATATCCAACGCTACAAGTGTCACTAAAAGACACCAAAGGACTGCTGATAACAATTAAGTTATTGGGAGTTGAAAGGAAGAGTTGTATGACCTGAATAGCATTCTGACAGTCTATATTTTAATCCATAAACTTTGAGGTAGAGTAAGTGGGGGAAAACTCTTATGTGAATTCAATGAAAACTACAGATCCTCTCTACAGAAAAATGTACATACAGCATGCACTAAAATGTTCACATATAATTAATTTTATTAAACACTGATTTTCTCTACATAACATAAAAAAAACTTCACTAAGATTTATGTTTCCCTTGTTTTTTTCACACAAAAATCAAAGCTTTATTCTGAAAAAAAGTAAATTGTTTGGAGATAGCAACAAGTTAGCTTTAATCTGCTCGAAAGAAACTTTCATTGAGAAAGTTGTATTTGTCTTGATTGCAAAGTTGACATTGAGGGATGGTGGTCTTTGCCATAGCAACATATGTCATCTATAACATCTGTAATAATTTTTAGGATTATCAGAGTAACTAGTTTTTAAAGTATTTTATAATGTTTCTTAGTTTTTGTGGATTATTGCCTAAATAAAAATTGATAAAGTTTTATTAAATCTCCCCCTAATCTCCCTCCTCCATCTTCACCCCCAAACTTCAGTTGTAGAAGTGCTTCTTTCATCACTGGACAGTTTACGTGGTTATTTCTCTCAAATCTCTTAACAATCCTCAGCAACATTAAAAAATTTACCTCAGAAATTTACCAAAGAAGACATGAATGACCTTTGCTCTGTTATACTGTTCTTTGAATGGATTTTGTTTTCTTTCCAAAAATAACAAAAGTAAAATGTCTGTCTGAAATTCAATCAAGGTCTTCAAGATTGTTCTTGGGGAAAGTCAGCCAATTTCTGCGTTGTTGAAAAGAGTGTTACATTTTTTGACAAAATATTAAGGGGCTCACAGGTTTTCCTAGCAACAGGCAAGACTTCTTACATGACTGTTGACTGAGGAAGATTTGATGACAAAGGGTCAAAAATGAGACTCAGTGATGCATGGAGCTACTTTCTTCACCAAACACCACATATATTTCAGAGTAGAGCATCCTAGCCTTTGTGCCTTACAGGTGTTCCAACACACTGATCTTCTCTATCCTTGGAGCAGCTGGATGGTGATGGTGTCCCTTCAGTAAGCAACCTGCTATGTTTGTCCCATTTTGCCATACAAAGATTACAATTTTCAGCATGTGCCATGGACATAATGGAAAAGATTGAGAAGCATAGTTGAAGTTTTGCTTGACAGAGAAGCCACCATTTCAAAGATATTGATGGCTTTTAAAGTTTCCAAAAAGGGTTCTTAAAATACTTTTTTTTTTTTTTGGATAACATGAGATGCACATAATAGATAGAAACCAGGACCCCTCTGCCCACATACCTGTCAGTAGTTTCATTCAGTGGCATGCCAAAGAAACTGCAGTAGCTGAAAATTCCTCCATGACCTTCTTTAAAATAGCAGAAAAAACACCAGTAATTCTGGAGTGGATGATGTCATTCAACAGAGATATTACTTTGATTTTCTTCAGTGCCTCAAATCACAAACTAGCTTTACCATTTCCAGGGTGCACAACTTCTACAAAGTTTCTGCAACGTGTAGCTTCTTGCATTTCTTATCTTGTTGATCCTTCTGGGAAAGTCTGTTTGGTTTAAGGTACAAGCCAAATTTGGTCTTTCCTCCTTTTAGGTTCTCTCTTAACAAATCATGCATAGTTCTTCACAGTTCTGTTTTCTGGGGGCTCAGATAAGAGCACCTTCTAACACTAACATGAGAACTCTTGATGCTTAGCTAATTAGGAAATTGAAGAACTTATCATTTTGATTTAAGAGAGGAAAGCTGAGGCATAAAAAAGTCATGATGACTTGTCCAAAGTAATAGTTAATGGCAAATATTTACGGAGCACCTCTGTTTTCAGCATTGTGTTTGCTACTATACTGATGTTTACTGCTTTCTTAGCCAGGCCTTTATTTAGAGGTTAGCCTGCCTCTTTCTTTTTCAAATTAAAAATATATTTATGAAATAAGATGATATATTATTTTAACCGAATGTCCAGTTTATTTTTCCAGATTTATTGACATAATTTATGAAAATTATATATATTTAAGATGTACAATTTGATGCTTTGATATTTCACAATATAAATTGTGAAGTAATCACTGTAAGGAAGCTAATTAACATATTAATCAAGCTTATTACCATCACCTCATTAGCCACCATTTTAAAAAAATTTTGTGGCGAGAACCCTTAAGATCTACCCATTTAGCAAAATTCAAGTATGAAATACAGTATAGTTATCTAGTCATATTGCGGTACACTGTATCTCCAGAACTTATTTATCTTACATAACTGAAATTTTGAACTTGACCAACATCTCCCACTTTTCCCCACCCGCCAGTCCCTGGCAACCACCATTCTAATCTCTGCTTCTCTGAGTTCACCTTCTTAGATTCCACATATAAGTCACATCATGCAGTATTTGTCTTCCTGTGTTAGGCTTATTTCACTTAGTATAATGTCCTTCAAGTTCGTCTATGTTGCAAGTAGCAGGATTTCCTTTTTTTAAAAGCTGAATAATATTCCGTTGTGTAATATATGTATAATTTTCTTTTTTCCAGTTTTGTTGATATAATTACATACAGTAGTTTTTGTTGGATGTACAAGCTTAACGTATATCGCATAATATACAGCATAATGACTTTAAAAGTCATAAAGTTTAATTAGCATTTATCACCTCATATAGTTACCCCTCAAAAAGAAAGTTTTTTTCCTTGTGATGAGAACTTTGAGGATCTATCAGCAACTTTAAATAGACCATACAGCAGGGTTAACTACATTTACCATGTTGCACATTACATCCCCAGTCCTTATTTATCTTATAACTGGAAGTCTGTACCTCTTGACCACTTTTATCCAATTTCATCATCCCCACTTCCTCAATACTGTTCATTGTAAACATAATTTATAGTATTGCAGATCTGAAATTCAAAAGCCTCAAAGCAGCTATCTTTTGCTATCACCTTGTCCAGGAACCCAAGTAATAGCTGTAGCCAGGGTCAGAGTTTGGAATTTAAGAGTAACCACTGCATTCCTTGAACACTGCTGCCCTATACCCATCTTTTATTTTTTTTCGGTCTACTGTCAATGTCTTGCTTGTTCAGTTCCATGGCCTCTTATTGTTAGGACTAGAGCACTGAAAGCTTAGCCTATACTCTTCAATGGTAATGCTAGAATAAAAACTCTGTCTCATAATATATCAGATGTCCCGTGTAAGCATTCTATCACCATACAATATTTCCAGGCATTACATTCAAATGAAAGTAATTTTCTGAGTTTCGAAATTATTTTTGTGTATTTCCCCCTCTTACCGAGATATGCATGTAACTTTAGTAATAAAAACCAGGAGGCACATTTTTGGATTCTTCTACATATTTCACAATCCTGTGAGAAGATATCCAGCAGAAAATTCTGGCAAGTGTCCAATTTAAGTTCTAGTTGAGTAAGAAAATTTTTTACTACCACAAAGAATTATCTAAACATATTAAAAAGAGATGAATAAATAATGTTTTGCTAATACCAAAATTATTGTTTATCTCAAATGGAGTATCTATTACATTTTTCAAATGAATACTTGAATGTAACTATCCTGATAATCTATTAGGACAAGTTTGCAATAATTTTCCTGAGTTATTGTGGTGTGTATCATTCTGGATTGCTTGCGGAACCAGACTACACATTTTGCTTAGTGTCCTACAAAATTAATATTCTACATTTTTAATGGTCTAATATACAGGCAAAGATGTTTAAGAGAGAATACTACAGCCTCCAAAAGGAGGCAGGTACTAGAAAAACAGTGGTAGGGAACATGTATCCTGCACAGTTTCCTCTTTTCCATTTCACCATAATTTTTATTATTTTTTTATTTTTTAATTTTATTTTTAATTTAATTTTATTTTTTTTAGGTGAGGCAACCCTTGGTTGACCTCACAGATTGCAAGGACCTTGTCAGCTCACAATCCCGTATTTTTTATTTTTTACGCCTACAGCACTGGCATTCCTAGGTAGTCTACCATCCAAGTACTAACCAGGCCCGACCCTGCTTAGCTTTCAAGATCAGACGGGATCAGTGGCATGGCCATAGACTCACCATAGTTCTTAGAAACTAGAATAGTTCCTAACTTTCTAGCTGTTATTATTACAATTTAATTATTACTTCCTTAAAACAAGGACTTTCAAGGTTGAAACCAGTTATTTAAAAAGGCATTTTTTAAATGCTAGTTATTTTCTTGACCATAAATAAGGAGACATATAGAAACATATGTTTCATTTTTTGTGTATTTTATGCTTTAAACTTTAAAATTATAGCATCAAAATTAAAATACCTATAGAAGGAAACAGCAAAGTAATTTGTGGTCCCTATTTTTAGTTGGTTCATTTTGTTATTTTTACATTCAGTGTTTAAACTGGTGTACATGAATACCAGTTTCTCTAGATGTTTTTCCTACTTGCATCTCAGACTTTTCTTTTCCTGAAATGCATCCTTTTAGAATTCTTAGTTGGGTTTGTTGGTGATAAAGTCTGTTTTTGTTTATCTAGAAACATCTTTATTCCATTTCAATTTTTAAAGTTTCGCTGGGTACTCAGTTCCAAGTTGAAAATTACCTTCTGTTGGTACTCTGAAGATATTATTTCACTGTCTTCTGACTTCTATTGTTGCTGTTGAGAAGTCTGCTGTTAATCTAATTGTTGCCCCTTTGAAGGTGATCTTTTCTCTGGCTTGCTATCAATATGTCAACTTTTTTCAGGGTAATGTAAACCATTATTGTAGTTATAATTTCACTATAATGTGTCTAAGTGTAGCTTCTTATTATTTATCCTGCCTGGGATTCACTGGGCCTCCTAAATCTGAGAAATGGTGTTTTTCTCAATTCTGGAAGATTTTGGCACACACCACACACACACACACACACACACACACACACACACACACACTCTCTCATTTTCTCTAGTCTCTTTCTATTCTAACCTTCATGTCTCTTTTCCCTTCACACATTCAATCTGCTTAAAATTCTGTAATTCCTTCTGGGTAATATCTTCAGATTTATCTTTCAGTTCATTAATTCTCTCTTCTACTATGTCTAAGCTACTATTTAACCTATGTACTGCTTTTAAATTGCAATGATTATATTTTCTTCATAGAAGTTGAATTTGGTTACTTTTAAAATCTTGCTGGTTATAGTCACTTTTTCCTTACTCATGTTTTTAATCACATCTCTTACCTAAACATTTCACACTTAGCTATTTTATATTTCACATCTTGCAATGATAATATCTGAAGTCCTTACAGGTCTAAATCTATTGTTTCTTATTCCTTGTGCATTTAATTTTTCACTACAAACTTATACTTGGCTGGATTTATTTTGAGGAAATCCTGGTGGGCTTAGAGAATGCTTTCCTGCAGAAACGATTTTCAGATTTCTTCTGCGAGGTGTCAGGAGGTACTACCAACCTGGGATCATTTTCTTGGCCCTGGCCATAAGATGTGTGTAAATTTCAACCCCAGACTCATGAGGTAATAAATACTACATTTTATTATTTTTTATTATTTCCTCTTGAAGCTATGACAAATGATAAACACATTTCCTTATTTACTCATACCTGCAAGAAATTTTTCCAGGTTATCCATTTACTGAGGCTGTAGCCTCTTCAAGTGTCTCAGTTTCTTCAATATGTATGTAGGGGGTGTGCATCACAGAATTAGCTCCACCAATTTTTATGGAACTTAGGACCTAGTTTCTTAAACCCTGAATGCTTGGCATCAGCCGCCAAAGTAGCCACCGTTCCTCATTTAATTACCTTTCTGATTTCAGCTTGGTGTTTTATTCTTGTTGAGGGTGAGTGGGATTCTTGGGGACCTTCCTTGTTTTCTTGCAAGCTCCACAATACCTTTAAAAGTATGTTTGTTTGTTGTACTTTATCCAGTTTCTAGGTGTTTAGCTGTGGGAAACCTTTTCAAAAATATCTAGCTTTTTGTTGCCAGTAAAAAAGTCATAACTTGTTTAATTTTCAAACTTTCTGTTGTTGTTGAAAAACGAAAAAGTGAGAAATTTTACCAAGTACAAAATCCTTAGTGTCAGTGATCTGTAAATTGTAATTATAATTACAATAATGGTAGGTGAAATTTATTGCATATCTAAGTATATGCCACGCATTTTATATATGTTGTCTCATTTACTCTAAGAATGAGGTAACATTATCTCCAAGCTACAGGTGAAGACTTGAGACTTAGAGAAGGTGAATAATTTTCCCTAAGTCACATGCTAGGTGGCAGAGATAGGGTTTATTTGATTACAAATTTTGTGTGGTTTTTTTTTTTCACTGAGCTGGAATGCCTATCTATTCAAGTTTTAAGGTGGCAGACTGATCAGAGATCAACTTGAAAGTATAGTGTCTTCATCTCTTAATAATATGACAAATTTGGTCAAAATCTGACAATTTCTTCAAAATTTAAGGATCAAAGACAGACAAAAATGAGAAACATTAGTCAAACTAAAACAGAACTGTTTTTCAGTCATTCAAGAATATCAGACCAGTTCTAGAAGCAATCGGTTTTTTTTGCTTCAAAACTGTTTCCTGCATTATCTCAAATTTTAAGATAGCTGACAAAGGATGCATAAAATTCAAGATATAAATTAGAAATAGGTGAGGAAAAAAGGAACAAGAAAAAACAAAGGAGTGAGATTAAAATAAAAATGTGGCAAATTTGGTTTTAGTTTTCTAAGGTCAATTTAAAAAGAGATATCTGAGTAATTATGAGTTGCCATGTATACATAATAAAAAATTGCTCAGAACCACAGATATGACTGATCCCTAAGAACAAGATCAAAAGCTTCTCACAAAACACCTCCTAAAAAGGGCTTCTTTGTATAAATGAAAAGAACGACATTCTTATCTGTGGCATTTTTTGAGAGTTAAAAGAAAACTATGAGACATTATGCTGGGACAACATTTGTAAACTGAGACTGTTCTCCCCCCCTCCCCCCACCCAATCAAAATGTGTGCTCATCCTACAGTAATTGCAACTCAACAAATCACTTTTTATGAAGATATTTTATTATTGCATCCTTCAGTACAAGCTAATGCTTGCACACAAAATCGCAACTCAGTAAAAGCAACCGTATTTGAGGTTAACATAACATGACTGCTTATAACTTTCAGCTGATCTAGTTGAACGGTAGATTTTAGAGCATAGTGGAGCAGGATAACAAACTCAAATGGGTTCAGTGGTGAAGAGATTAACATAATAGTGTCAAGTGGCCAGGTGCAGGATAATAGGGAATGATAAGTGACTAAAAACATTTGAAAACCATGTTCTGGTAAACAAAATCTCTACAGTTGAGTTTAGTTTCCAAATAAGTCATTGACAGAAATAATGCATATCCACACAGTATCCTTACTGGATGTCTATGCCACCTGCATTCAACATTCAATAGACATTTTATACATTAACCAGGCCTTAAATTTTTCGACCAATTCTCGCGTGTGTTTGTCACTATGTTGAAAACTTTAGGAAGTTTCCCAATTAAATTCGAACAACAATTTCTGAATTAATCCTTGACTTTTATAAGTAGCTCATGCATTTTAAACTAATCATTACTAACTCAAATTTTCTTCTGACTGTGGCTTCTGGAGAAATGTTTTTCTTGGTCTACCAGTATAAAAATGCTGCTAAAAAAACTTATCCAATCAGAGGCCTTATTAATAAAAGTATAAGATTCCAAACAAGGGAACTAACAGTTGAAGGGAGACAGCAGTCTCACTTTCACTGTGCTGGTGAGACCCCATCTAGTGCAGCTCAATGTGGGTGTCTCCATTACTAAAGGGAGATCCTGAAAAAGCCCAAATGGCAAGGCTATCATTTCCCACTATTTCCAGGTTTCTCCTCTTCAAGGGACCTTTTCAGTTCCTGCACCCCAATCCTGCTCCCACTCTCCTTATCAACTCTCAAAAGTTGACTTCGCTTCACACAGATCATCAAACAATTCAAATCTGCCCATTCCATTAGTGGTACATTTGTCCACAGAGCTCTAGTTAGTGCAAGAGGTGTCCTTCCTCCTGTTCAAGATAACACTTCTCCACAGATGTCACCTCTTCTGCCTCCTCAGGAATCCTGTTTTACTATTTATTTACACTCTGCTCTACATTTTCAACTCTCTCTTTCTCCAGGCTCTTTTCTGTAGACAAAGAAAGTTCAAGCCTTCTTGATCTTTAAGTAAACCAGACCCACCCTTCTCCCCTCTAGCTCCCACACTCTCCTCTACTCTTGTTTCTGAAAAGGGAGCCTCCAGGCATAACTTCTCCACTTACTTCTTATCTCCACTCCACAATCTCTGGCAATCTAGAGTCTGGTCTCTTCACTACTCTGAAACAGCTCTTGCCCAATGACTTCCTAGTTGCTTAATCCAAAGAACAATTTTCTTTTACCATGAGTATTTGTGACTGTCGACTTATTTTAAAACTCTCTCCTCTTACTTTCTGGGATAGTGCTATATCTCAATTTCCCTCTAATATGCCTGGGCATTGATTCTCAATCAACATTATGAGTTCTTTAGTCCTCCTCTATACAATATATACATGGTGGCTTCCATTAACAGCTGTTCACAAATCCCAAACCTGCAGCCCTAGACTAGCTCTAAATGCCTGATATGAATATTCAAGTGCGTAGCCTTTTTCAAACTCAACATGTCTACAGTTTACCTGCCCCCCTCCATTCTCCCTATGAACCAATGTCATCACTTTTCACTCACTTACTCAAGGTGGTCATTTAAGAGTTATCTTTGACACCTCTTCTTCCTTTCCTCCAAGATCTACATTTAATTGGTCATTAAGTCCTAGTTCTCTTTTTATTTTTTAGGTGAGGCAACCCTTGGTTGATCTCACAGACTGCAAGGACCTTGTCAGCTTACAATCCCTTATTTATTATTTTTTTTACACCTACAGCACCTGGTCTTCCTAGGTGGTCTCTCATCCAAATACTAACCAGGCCTGACCCTGCTTAACTTTCGAGATCAGACAGGATCAGGCTTGTTCAGGGTGGCATGGCCGTAGACCTAATCCTCTCTTGAATCAGTCTTCCCTTCTACATCACTGCCTTATTTAGGACATTTCTCAATAGGAAAATAGCAATAGCATCCTAACTGGTTTTCCCACCTTCTTCTTTGCCCATTTTATTGATACTACTGTCAGAGAGATTTTACCAAGTTGAAAGTTTAATTGTGCAGCAAGCTCTCAGTAGTTCCCCATTACCTTCATGACATATCTTTAAGTTACTTAGCATGGCATCCAAGGCCATTCACATTTTAGCTTTTCTAAAAGTAGCCAGTTTGAACAACTGAAGCACCCTGAATGCACCATGCTCTCATCTCTTTCCCTTTCCAAGCCCACTATTTATTGCTGCCCCATTGAGTTCAGCTCCTCCTCCTACAAAGTGTTTCCCTATCTTCTCTAGCTAAGATTAGATGTTCCTCTGATATATTCTCATAACACTCTGTGTTTACTTCTGTTAGAGCATTGATATCAGTCCTGCAACTACTAATTTATGTACCAAGATCTCTGTTTAAATATAGGAATAATAATAGCTAGAATTCGTTGAAAGCTGTGTACCAGGCTCTGTATCAAGTGCATTGCATGCATTATTCATTTAATCCTCACAACAATTCTGGGAAGTAGGTACTACTACTACTACTACTACTACTACTACTACTACTACTACCCTCAGTTCCCAGGGGAGGAAACTGAACTTACAGAGGTTAAGCAACTTCCTCAATGTTGCAGAATTATATCCTAACCTTTTTGAGGGCAAGGATCAGGTCTTATTTGTCTATGAAGAGAACTTGGTGATGAATGGTACACGGTTGTTCCTCAACAGATGCTTTGGGTCAAATAAATGAATCAAGAGCTCAGAGGACAAAACTGGGACCATCAAATAGAAATTAAACAGAGGTAGATTTTCCTTTAGTGGAAAGGACTTTATATTAGCTAGGACTGTTCAATGGAATAAATCACTGAAAAGACAGTTACATGTGGCACTTATCACATTGAAGAGTACTTATATATTTGCATTTTTCCCATGAGTAAGGGCTATATCTTACTCTGCTTTCATTCCTCAGAATCTAGCCAAGGGCTAGAGATGCCCAGCAGATGTTTGTTGAATAAATTGAATTGAAAGGCCCTGAAAACTAAAAAGTGGCTATTTACCTTTGATATCATTCATTGGAAGTTTAACTCCCTTTTTTTTTTTAAATTTTTTTCCATTACACTGCATTTTCTTTCCAAAGAGCTTTGAGAATAAAGAGAAGATAAAGAATTTAGAGACTTCATTTGTCATCTGTAAAATTCCACCAGACTATAATCCCCATGAGGGCCAGAACATATCTTTTATCATGTTATATCCTTAGCCTAGCACAGAATAGCTGTTTAATACATATCTGTTGTATTAAACAAACATGTATTTGTTTAATACACACACACACACACACACACACACACACACACACACACACACAGACACTCCCAATATGTGATCTTTACTCCTAGAAGGGTATCACCATGGAACCATATGCCATATAAGGAATTCCTGAATTAGATGGAAATGCATATCGGACCAGACCAATATTGTTGCACTGGAAAACTAGTTCAATTAAATACTTTGAATTCCAAAAGTGAGAGAAATAGAAGGAAGAGAGGAAAAAAGCACTACATTGCAATTGTCATTTTCAAAACTGAGGCAAGATTCAGAGTAGTAAAAATCTTCCTCAAAGATCCACACAGATAGTAAAGAAACAGTGGGCTGTGTGAACTCTGAGGTCCTCATCAAATTTAAGATCATTTTATTATCATTTATGGATCCTAAATATTGAATTGAGAGGCTGTATTTCAAGCCACTGATGGTTAGATCTACAATTCATTTATTGAACACTATTCTAGGCACTGAGGATACAGCTATAAAAAGAGACAGGGAAATTCTTAACGTCATGGAGTTTACCCTCTAATGGAATATGGATGTGGGGACAAATGACAAACAAGATATTTTAGATAGAGGGTCTAAAGAAGGTAGGAAGAGGCCAGGAAGTGACAAAATTAATGAGAAAGCATTACAGTGGTTACGCTTTTCTTTGATCATTGGTACTGTTCAGTGGGCCTTTGAACAATTTTGACAGTAACCTCTTAACACTTTAAAGATCCATTCCTTTCTCAAGGGCTTATTATCCAAATTCTCCATTTAAGTTGTTACAAACTGCTTCAACTTCCTCACTGGCTTCCAGCTTTTCTCTCCTCCGGGCATATAAACTAATAACTAAAATTTTCTCTTAGGTATCATATCAATCATTTTTCTTTTTAAAAATCTTTAACAAATCTGTGAAGAAGCATATGTCAATTTTATCACTTCTCTAATTTTCTTTCCTGACTTTATCTCTCGAATCTATTGGCAAACTCTTCCAACTCTTCATTAGTCTCTTTCCCTTTCCGTTCCTTCCATAAACCCAAATAATCTCTTTTCATATTTACCAAGCAGTCTTCATCTCATTTAAAATATCCCAATTTTCTTTTTACTCCATAAAACTTTTCCTAACCTAGTATAATGTTAAACACTATATGTGTTAGCAATTTTATAATTACAGCCAGGATTTGAAACTTAAGCCATAGAACAGAAAAATATGTAGAAAAAGATTATAACTAAGTTTTGATGTTTTATATTTAAATTGGTTTACTAATGTTTATTTTTCTCTTTAGCTTTAGTCCAAGACCTCAAGAATCAGACTATTTTTTGATCTATGTTCTGTACTTTAACACATAAACACAAAGGCCTTAATTAACATTTGATGTCTTGACAGGTTCAGAGCCAATGATGGAGATGATTTGTCTGCCACTGTGGAGTCAGTACATGAGAATCACATACAAACACCGTGTTTTTATTCTTTCAAGAACTATAAAGACCAATACTTGCTTTTAAAAATACAGTTCTTAAATAAAGGCTTATCATTCTTAGCAAAAAAGTTTTTTTTTTTTTTAAAGTCCAATTAGGTGCATGTTCTTTATGATCACTCCATGCACAACGTGCTGTATCTTTCAAGCTAAACCACTTCCCTATAGGATATACTTTCAGCAGTTACCACTTCAAACTTATACAGCACGTTGTGCCTAGGGTTCGCAAACAATTTAATCTATCATATTCAGCAGAAAATCTTTTCCCTATTTAAAAGACAAATAAGGTTGGAAATATAAAATTGCTCACTCAATATTTTAAATAAACTATTACTGGAGCTAGTAAAATCCAGAACTATTTAGCTTTGGAGTATTCTTGTGTATTTAAATATTTACTATTACTAGAATTGTTATAAATTATAATAATTACAAAAGCATTTAAGCTCTAGGGTTTGATCATACTGAAAGAAATATAAATTTGTTCACTTTAGAGAAGGAGCATATGAGGAATATCCAAATGTTTTATATAACATTTCCTTTTAACTATAACAAATGACCACGCTGGAAAAATAATTATTTTATAGTGCTGGGTCTCAGGGAACATTAATTTCATGTCAAGTAAAATCATTTTAACTTTTCAGAGTTGATTTAGTCATCTGAGTGACTGAATGAAATTGTATAAATGAATGTGCCTGGAATAGGGTAAGCACTCTGCACACACCGTTGGATCTCAATCTAGATTCTATTCTTTCAGAGAATTCTCATGACCTAAGATTTCCTCTGCTTAGATACCCAGATGCCATGACTAAATCAGGAGGTAGATAGAGGTGGTTAGAGCAAGCTATCATATCAATAGATACCCAAGTTTTTAATGTTTCTCACCACTGCATATGTCGAACCCAACTCTAAAACAAATGTATGCTTTTACTTACATATATGTTTTTTTCATCATGGATGATAACTGGTTGCAATTATTTTCTTGCTTACATTCTACCTGGCTCCGAAGTTCATTAAAAAAAAAATAGCTGTTAAGACTGACATTTAATTTTAAGCTAAGCCTTAAGCTTACAAATTCAGAAAATGGTTGGGATCTCAGTTATTATGCTTTAATATTCCACTTATGGTCAATTGGAGTCTTGTCAAAACAAATACTTTTAAGCTAAACAAATACCGAATTTAACAAATAAGATATTTTGTTAAATTTTTGTAAAAATTTAACAAAAAGTTTCTTCAATTTATTTAAAATTGTTTTCCTATCATATTCAGGTCTTCCAGGTAATGACAGAAAACAGAATGACTTCTTATACATCTTTAATGGCACTTGTTATTTGATATTAGTTATCTTTGTACATTTTTTGCTTTTATAAGTGTAATGTAAAATTCTTGAAGGTAGTATGTAATGAGCACTTTCTATTTATTGAATGAATAAATGGACAAACATCCAATGAGGCTATAGGAAAGGACAGATAAGTGGCAGGTTTGCTTCTTTGTGTGCAGCGTAAGGTACATATTTGTAAAACATAATCCAACTATGCCTATGGAATGACTGGGTACGTTGAAAAATTCACTAGTGACAAAAACTTCCATTTACATAACATACACATGCACACGTGTATGTATAAATTATATAAACAAATGCAGAGAAAAATATGTAGGTAGGATTAGCTGACCTCTAAGCTATTTTACGATGAATTAGGAATTATCAATTGATAATTATCAATTATCAATTAAACCATGAAACCAATGTAATATTAAAAGTTATAAATACTAGCCAAATTGCTTAGCATTAAGAATATAAGAACTAGAAAGTTTCATTCTCCTCTTGTACCAAAGCATGGTGCATCTGCACAAAGACTACAACAGGTAATTTTGGGTGTTTTGCCCTTGAAAGACAACACAGAGCTGGAATAAGTCTATAAAAGGGATAATAGGAGAACCCAGATGAAAAATAGGGCTCTGAATAACGAAGAAAAAAGAGAAATCATACTCATCTGTTTGGAAGAGAAAATGTTAGCGAAGAAGTACATAACATTCTGAAGTATTCCTTTTGATGCAAGGGACATTGTGAAGATGCCTAAAATGTTATTATTTTTTAACGAAGTATACCAAGTAATGTGTCCAACAGATACTCTTACTCATCCTCATTTCTTTAAGCTGCACTTCATCTTTTAAATTCAGAGACAGAGAGGTTAAGGATGAGATAATCAAAGATAAGAAATATGAGGGCCAGGATATATGTTGCATACTTGTTAATTTTTTTAAAAAGTGTGCATTTTTAAGCAGTTATATCAAAGAGACATGACCCATGTCAAAACAGCTACAGGAAAACATCCTGTTTTAAAGGAGAATGGTGGTGATAAAATATTGGACACAGCAATGTGGAGGCAAGTAAAGGTAATAGATGTTGTGTGTGCATGTGTATGTGTGTGTGTGCGCACGCGAGCATGTGCACACAAGCATGTGCTGAGGAAGCAGTATTACTAGAATTGACCCATGCAGAGTATGGGTGAGTCTTGCAAATTAGACTAGTCCTCATCATTGTATCTCTGCAGTATTTCTTGAATACATCCTCTTCCCTCTGATTCTATTAATAAAGCCCTCACTTCCAATCTCCTGTTATGTTTTGACAGTGGTATATCCACATTCCTTACTACTAGTCACCTTCTGCTCTCAACCTATGTCAACACAACTGTTCTCACCAATTGTGCACAAGCAATCATTTAAAAAGTCAAACATATGTTTAAAAAGTCAAATCTGTGTCTATCTGTTATTATCTATAATTTTCTTTCTTGTATTCCCATATGCTTGAATTGAATGGAAATGATTGCAGAAAAAGCCAGGGCCTAGGAATTGTGCATATCCTTACATATATGTGCATCTACCATTTATGTGGCAAAAGAAAAATGACTGAGAAATATAGCCTTCAGGAAATAAGTCCAAATTCCATAATATCAGAGATGCCTCTTCAAAACTGGCCACAATATAGCTTTCTGGCCTCTATTCTTTATCACTCCTACCACTGCAAAATGGGCTCAACCACAGTGGGCTAGTCATCATTGCCAAAACATGCCATACTGTTCAAACATCTGAGCCTTTGAATATCTTAGCCCTACCTTCTCTATCACTGAACATGAACATTCTTATTTCAAGATAAACTCAAATAACCCCTATTCTATAAAGTTCCCAAACTTCTGCAGGCACAGCCAACACCTCCATTATACATCTTAATCATATTGCAGTAAAATTATTTCTATGTCCAGTGTTCTCTCCTATCACTCATGAACTCTAAAACTTTAAATAAGGCCCTGCACTTTCTTCAAACAGCTTCCAGTCTCAGCACAAGCTGCCTGTCTGATAGCCTTCAATTAATGATAGTTTGAATGGAGATAGAAGAAAACAACAGCACCAAAAATATCTGGTTCTAAGGGTCACAAGGAATTCTCCTGTTATTTACAAGATAAAACATTCATTTAAGCTACTCCATGAATATCTCCTATTTTAAAAGGTCTTCAAGGCAGAAAGTCTTGTAATTTTCATTAGCAACACTTTTCTGTATAAGAAAGTCCCTTTAAAAGTTCTCTCTTACATAGGAAATTCTTACAAAATTCTGCAATAAAGATGCCTAAATTCTCAAAATATGAATTTCACACTATATATCACAGGTCCTTTAAAAAACATTATAATCCAACTAAGAAAACATGTTTTTGTCCAACATTCCAAATGCATCTACCTTGAAACTGATTAGATAGAAGTATTCTTTCCTGCTTTCTGTTTTAAATTCAAACAATTTATTCATATATTTTTCCTTTTCCTATTTGCTCCTGACACTATATTATGGCTAGCATCTTTAATATCAATTAGATCTCCAGCTGAAATCTACAAAACTCTATGAGACTTTAAAAGCTTCTAAATCTCCAAGGAATCCCCAAATTTTCCTTTTCCCAATAAGTAAGGTGGCAAAGTTCACTGGATGCCCTCTACATATGCATCATACTTTGTAACTGAGACTTTCCAAAATATCCTCCCTTCAGATGTCTGAGGGATTTATTGCTACTTACACAGTAATGACTCCCCTCCATTTTGGTATATGTGTACTTAATACTCTTTAGCATAGGCAGATGGGGCAGAAAATCTATGGGAAAACACTAGAAGATCTACAATATGAGAAGAAATGAAATGAATTGGAGCATTCCATGAATAATAGGCTCCAGAAAGGAATGGGAACACACACAGACAAATTGTCTTTTGGGAGGTAGGAGTTAAGAGTGAAGAATATGAAATAGTTTCAGGTTCCCAAAGGAGTAAATGTTAGGGTGAAATGAAATGAAGGTGCCAGTGAATTTTCTGGTTTCTGTAGCTAACAATATTGAAGTGCTTTATGGTTTAGGAACAGATCTACTACGTGGTTAGATCTACATCTCTTCAACAGACATGAAAATAGCTGGTCATCATCCTAAATATAAAACTACAAAATAGACTATTTAAAGAAATTCTCGTTTTTCCAAATGTAAAGAAAAAAAAACACACACACAAGAATATATGCAAATTACTTTATAAACTTTAGCAAATCATAAGCTTAATTAGGCTTGTCTTTAAAAACAGACTTTCAAGAGTTATTAAATTTATGTTAACTTATTCAACAATATATACTGAGCATTAATTATATTGGTTATATGCAATATGGGACTACAAAGAATGAGTAGGGGTCTTGCCCTCCAGGAGCTCACATTCTAGTAAAGGATGAGGCACTTTTGGTTTTAGACACATATATTCAATTTTTAACATATGTAGACCAGCACTTCCCAGTATTTTCCATTGAAACACCAATCCCATCAGGCCAGGTACATTTGTAAAATAGTATAGAGCCAGAGGAAAACACAGGAAATTAAAGGCCCTGAGAAGTCTTATAGAAAAGAATTTTAACTTTGCTTAACTTGGCATTTCCCAAAATTATGTAACATATCTTTCTTTCTTTTTTTTTTTTTTTAAATCTAACACCTAGAAACACATCATGGCACATTTTGGGTAATGATGATTTGGGCACGCAGTTTAAAAAATGTATTCTTATATGTTTCCTAAGGCACTGAAACATAAACTTTTAACACTTTACGCATTTTCAGAAAATACATGAAAGATAGAGCAAGTTAGCAAATTCTTGGGAAAGTATAAAAATTAGTACAAGTTTAAGCAGTAGGAGGAAAATAACAAAATAACTTTCCTAAAACCACAGACAACTATTTGTAATTAGAAATAATATTTTATAAAGACTAAAAAAATCATAAAAATTTAGAAACAGATGATTTAAATATATAATCCTTCTACTAAAATCTATTCTTGTGCGACTAGTTTAAAAGAAATATCCCTTAATCTATGATACATTTTACTGATATTCTAATTACATGTAGAGGCAAGGAACTACATGCTCTATATTTCATTTGTTAACATTTATTATCTTTCTGTCCTTTTATGAATTGTAAGTTTGTACCTGCTCTTCTCTCTTGACGATAGCTAATAGAATTCCAATACTCAGGCACTTCTAATTGCTGGTTTAAAAAAATCTTAGCAAGATTAAAAGGGAAAATGTACCCTCTTCCCTATAGTCGCAGAAAGCAGACATAATTCTATTCTATATCATAAAACTGCCCTTGCAAATGTTATTAAAAAAAAAAAAAAGGTAGTCTTGTTAGGCACGTGGAATTCAGTGTTGCTATATCCTATGAAAATACCATAACTTTTATAGTCTGTAATTCTGATTGTCTGACGTAATAATTTGTGGCCTTGTTAATAATATTTTAAATAACATTCTGATTTCTGAAAGTTTCTTTACAAATTTGTTAAGCTGAAAGAAAAAAATCATTGGCACATCCCTTTTCTTGAATATAAATGGTCACACACACATACACACATTTTTGCTTAATTATGATTTCTTAAAAAGTTTTGACCATCTCATTTTGTTTAATAATAGGTGCTATGACCAAAGCAAATACTTGTGTATAATACTGCAGATGGAACTGGTAGCTCAGAGGCAAAAATAAATTGGTCTCTGGTATGCAGTCTGTTTTCAACACAAGGTAGTAAAAAGTTTTGCTTTTTCTATACCCTTCCTAGGTGGCAGAAAGAGCTGTTCCCGAGATTATAATTTTACTTTTCAAAAGTCTTAAGTGATCCTCCTCAAGCTCTGTGTAGTTCTCACAGACAATGATAAAAACAAAGGTTCTTCACTTCTGGGGGAGCTAAAACGTCTAGTAGTCCTTACAGCCTCTTGAGCTGTGGCTATTACAAAACATTAATCTTACTAAACTGGGCTGTGGCGATTTCTTGTTTAACAGGCATTGTTGCTCTTTATGAACCAACTCATTTCCTCTGCTAACTCATTCAGATGTTACTCTTTTTCAAGATGTGGCCACAAACTAAATTAAAAAAATAGAATAAAATCAAATCATCCCCTAGGAAGCCTTCTGCAAATGTTCAGGTTAATGTTACATATGTTTTGTTCACAAGAGTATGTTTTAGTGATTATGTGTACCTTTGTAGAATAGACAGAAACTACTTCAATATGTAAGAACAGACATAATGACTGTTGGCAAAAGTCTTTATTGCTAAAACCTCACATTAGCATTTTACCCATTGATGATAATCAGGGAATACACTTAAGATTGTAAAAGGAGTTTATAAAGTACAGACTTTTCAAAGTCTTGCCTGTCCCTCCATTGAGAAACAATAGGGACAGTGTAACATCTATATGGAAAACTGAACCAAAGTGGACAGGCACACGGCCCATATTTTTAAGTAATCTTTTAATAGTCACCTGGATTTTTTAACTTAAAGAAGATTAATGGACTATGAGATTTCCAGGTATCCACACTACCCCCATCCCATCTCCATCTAGGTTCATTAATGGAAGATACAGCCTGAACCTCACCGAAGGGGACTTACCTTTTCAACTCTTTCTGATTACTGGTCAGACACAACGTTCTGCTATCTTGGATCTAAGCTTGATGTTTAAGAAGATTGTTTCATCCATCAAACAATTTCTTCTTATTTTTTGGTTTCTTCTAGACATAGTATCTAGAAAAAAGTTTCTTGGACATTTCCCACTTGAATCACTAGACTATTGGTGGCAGCTTAGATAGCTCCCAGTAGGGCTGGGTATATCAAGGCAGCTGGTGGACCCTCTGTCCTAATCCTGGCCTCCTAGTCAAGAAAGTTCAACCTCACATTTCAGATGTGTCCAAAAAACCTTCCAGACCTATTCCAAGAGAATCTATCATGGCTGTCAACAGTAAGGTCTTGCCTCTGACTTCATTTGATGCTTCTTAACTAGATTATAATTTGTCTCCCTTAAATACAGCCCAGTTTTTGCTTTCATGCTTTTG
Organism: Pteropus medius; assembly: GCF_902729225.1. Taxonomy (NCBI): domain Eukaryota; kingdom Metazoa; phylum Chordata; class Mammalia; order Chiroptera; family Pteropodidae; genus Pteropus; species Pteropus medius. The sequence goes on along the minus strand of NW_024349519.1, from coordinate 3,509,200 downwards.
AGGTTTGGCCCTAGCCACTTCTGAACTGGGTCCAAAGACTATAGGACCTTTAAGACAGATCTGTTAAGAAAATCTTTCTGCAAGGAACCTATTGAATCACTTTTCCTCTTGGAAAGACACCCTCACTTGAGACTTGTCAGTCAACAAAAGAGAAAGCAGGACTGCTAATCTCTCTTTCATCAAAGAAGACTGGCAAATGACCACCACCATAATGACAAGTGCATGGGAATGAGTAAGCACTGTGAGGGTTACCTGCTGGACTACCTACCCTTCCTGAGCTTTTTGGTTTGGTTATTGAGTCTCAGTTAAAAAATGAGGAGCATTTACTACCACAGACTGAGTAAAACTGAATAAAACTAACTTTACTAAAAATAATGGACCTGTACATAGTTACTGCTTTTATATTCTTTGCTATGGTAATTCAAAAGATACAATAACAATATATTCCTTAAATGTAGGTTTGTTCTCAATTACCATAAACACTAATGGGAAAATCTTGATACCAGTGTCTTTTACCTGAATATGTGCAATGTTTGGACAGTTGATGGTAAAAACCTACTTTAATGTTCAGAGTATGGCATTGATTTATCACAATAAAATGTGTGGGAAAATATGGAGGTACCTGCCTTACATTTAGCGATTGGTCCCTGAATTCTTATACTATGTTGATGGAAAGTGAGCTGCTTATCCTAGGCTGCAAAAAAAAAAAAAATGCTACTTGGCATTCTGACTCTGGGTGAAACCTCCGGCTTTAACTTGTGATTTTAAGAGAGTAGATAACTTGCAAAGATACCTATTTCATTTGCTGAGCTCATGTGCATTCATGGTCATACACACTTGGTCTGGCTTTGTTATCTTCCAATATTCCCCGGCAGGAAACAGTCACATCTGTGAAGCACAATGGTTTAGGGAAATAATATTCGCCAGTGAGATTATATGCAATCTCAGAAAGATCAAAACCTATTAAAATAAGGTAACAATAAGATTACTTCTTTAAATCTGCTGCGAGGATGGCCATTGCCCTAGGTCCTATAGAATTACCTTGGATTTCACCTTAGCCAGCAAAGAAAGGCTGTATGTTCTCACTGGTAAGGCATGATACCCCTATGTTCCTGGCAATTTTGGCTATGTCAGAAAGAACTTGCCAAGCTGCAAGAGACTGAGAGCTAGGACTTATTTATATAGGCTGGTTACCTTTTATAGGGCATATAGCAGTTATAAAATTGTACAAGGTATTGTAGTAAGGCAAAACATGTTAGTCCGTACGTAGCAGTAATATTTGTAAGTATTATATAAGGTGTAACCTTAAAAGATTCATTTCAAATGTTCTCACCTGGTTACTAAATAAGTAGTGCACTTGACAAAGTAAGTCTAAAGATAAGTGATAAGGGAGATCCTGCAGATTCTAATTTAACATAGAGCATTGCCAAAGAAGTCCCAGACCTCATATTTGAGCTGTTTCTTTCCCCCAATAATCCCCTAAAGAAAGGCCTTTTAGCTTATTCTACCATAATTCTATTTTCATTTTCCTTATCTTCGGTCACTTTCACTGATCAATTGCTTCTGTTTTAACTTTTATATACTACTTTTTAATAATAAATGGTTTGTATAAATTTATGGTTTTATGCTTATGTGCTTAGCAACTAAGTCTGGAAATTGGATTTTATTAGCAAGACAAAGAATGTTCAGTAGAAAAAGCACTGATTTGTGAGCCAGGAGACTTACTGTAAAATGTTTACCTTTTAAGGATGAACTCAATGTATAACATAAATCAAGTGCATCAGCCTAATTATTGGAGTCTGAATAAAACACATGTTTTTTTCTCAAATATGCCCTTTCTGTTTGGTTTACTGGGGAGTGGGCCAAAATCTTAATGTTAACATATATGTAAAATGTGATGAGTGCTAACCTTCCCCCTCCCTCAAACGATGCATGGAAATGTGGATTTTAAATAACAATAATTATGCATGTAAGGATCAGTACACAAAAAAGGTGCACAAAAATAATTAACATATTACTAATATCCACTGAACAATTGGGAATATGCACAGTTTAGGATTTAAGTAGCTAGCATTTTAAAAAAGGTTATGCTGAACTGCACTCTGGTGTATCCTCTAAGTTCCAATTATCATATGTTGGGCCCACAGACAAGCTACAAGAAACCTGCTGTGGGATCAAGCAGCCCTGTTACCAGATCTCTAAGAAAGCAAGGTCCGGGCCACCTCCTAGGTACATTCCTCAGAAACTGCAGCAAAGAGAAGCAGAGCAAGTAAGCACAAAGGAAAACAGGAAGATAGCAGTATGAACTGGCCACACCATGGGAAACAATTCTGATCAATGCCACCAGAGAACACAAAACACGCACTACTACCCACACAATGGTAATAAATGCACACATATCCCTAGGCATTTCCAATTATATTTAGGGCCTATTTTGAATAAACTTCATCCCTTATCTATACATTTTTGATACAGAGTAAGTTGAAAAATAGTTAAATGCAATTAAACTTTCTTTAAACATCTATTGTACTTCTTCTTTAGAAACATAGGCGTTTGCTTGGTTGCTGTAATTCTTACAATTTGATGAACTAAAATGGTATCCCTTAACTAGTTTCAAAATGCCTTTCCCTACATGCCAACAACTCACAAAATAAAGAGCAGCACCTGAGGCAATCCTTGAAACTTATTGGCCTTTAGCAAACTGCTTTAACTTTTTAGGTATCACAGGGCTCTTTAAGATGTCTATGACTGCTGAGACCATCTCCCTAGAAAAATGCAATAAACACATCTTATTTCATAGGGTTCGTGAACTCCTTGAACACCATAAACAGACCACAAGTTGACTCTCTTATTTGGCTGGGAATATACTAATACTATTATTTCAGAAGTCTCTTTATAAATTGACATTGAGAACAAGGATTGGGTAGAAAGGAGAGTATCTGCTGTGAGCACAAGCCCGCTCACAATGGTGTAGTCTTGGTATTACTACTATTTACGGTGGCCACGATTTTAATAGACCAGAAAAAACAACTGAGGTTAACCAATGGCAACATAAAGGAAGAATTTAGTTCAGTGGGAAGAGAGCAAGTTCTTGCATATCCTAAAGAGAAGGAAGCTTCTTTTCTGTTTCCAGAGGAAGAAGATGGCCATTATTTAACCCCTGATTAACCCTGAAGAAATCTGTTTTTAAATGCAGTTAAAAGTAACAGAACAGGAACTAAGCTCATATTTATTTAGGCTACCAACAATCACTAATGGCTGTTATTAATATTAGTTAGTAATTAATATTACTAATTAAGGGAAATTTGGTTATAAAAATGTAGAACAATACTCTTAAATTTTCATCTTTGTTTAAAATACCTGGAAAGCATTGTAGTTTACAAATACCTGGAAAGCATTGTACCCCTGAAGAACTGTTTATGAGTATTTCCATGTACATTATCACACAAAGATTATTCCAGTGTGTTTTTAATTGAGGTCTACATACCACAAATTATGTTAAAGAACCATGGCTCTTTAAAAAAATTGTTGCCACAGAGCCATTGGTTAGAATTTCCCTTAATGTACAGCAATAAACTTGAACAATTTACACTGGCCCTGGTTGACATTCCATTTTGGTGCTGTATATGAACAGTTTATGGTATGTTTACAGAGAAAAACAAAAGCTAAATAAATTACATTACTATTAAGTCAATACTATTCTGACTCATGTACTTACAATGAAAAAACTGTATATAGTTTTATGAAACCTAATTATTACATAGTTTTGCATTTCGGCTTAATTCCTATTTTATTGTTTCACCAACAAAACTGCCAACTCCTTGAGCTTTACAGCTAGTCAAGAATTAAATCGGCATTAAATACAGAATTAATGTGTCTTTGGGGTTTAATTTTTTTTAATTAATAGCAAAATGCAATGTCAGAAGAGTCAATGTACCAAAAAATTGAAACAGAAAATCAAAATTCATGAAAACAATTCCTGTTTGTTTGCTCAGTAGTATATTTTTTACATTCACTGAACATCCCCTTGCCATTCCCATAATTAAAAAGTTAATTATTGGAACCAGATTTTTTTTTTGTGGATCTGAGTTTTCAAACAATGTGACTTAAATGATGTTATTAATATTTTTATAGCACTTCAAATAACACTAGTCCTAACGTTAATGTAATACTGTTTTTTGTACATAATTGTCTCTAAACAGAATTTTGAATTTAACTCTATGTTAAAGATCCTGCTTAAGTATTAAAAATTAAGAACTCTATGGTTTGAATATTTCATTATAATCCTTTAAAGCTAGCAGTTAAGAAAACTCTAGTACTGCAGTATAATTTCCTTGAAGGCCAAGTCAATTTCTCCTCCCTCACCTTTTGTCCAAGGTAGGCATTCAATAAATATTTGCTCAATGATTTAGTGATCTGTATTGATAATAATAAACATTTCCTTGGTTTAGTATTTATGCTCTTCTAGTTTTCAAAGTTATTAAATACTATAAACAAAGTGTTAAACTACTATAAACTTTGATGATACTATACTGAACACAGTTAGTTTGGGGCCTACTTTTCTTTTCAGTGATCAAAAGAGATGAAGTAAATAAAAATGCACAAATATATATAGCATCTTAAACTCTTAGTGATTTAAAATATTCAAGATCAGGTAACTGACCTAAACTACTGAGAGCAACTTCCTGTCAAAAGCACATTTGGGAATGTCTCTTCAAAGAATATTTAGTAATTGGCTAAAATTTAATGTTTAGTATTAAGTCCTACTAAAAAGTCTTTTTTTAGTGAAAAATTATCTTTTCTTAATAAATTTCACTAGATTTATATACAAAGCATAACCTCTAATATCTATTGAAAAAAACAAATAAAAAACTCCAAAAGCTTAGCAGACGCTTTAGGGACAAATCATTAAGAAAGTAAGCCTACATAAAAAATGTACAGCAATAGACACAGGCAAGAGCAAGTAGTGAAAGCATGCTTATCTTTCTTCTTAAGATCATCTTTAAAGAAATATAAAGTTCAATAGCTTTGTTCAACCAATTCCTTTAAACGGTAACCTAAAATCCAAAATTTTCTCTAATGACTTGACATACTAATTCCTCAATTAAGTTTTATCTATTATTTTAATCATATATCTGACATGCTTAATTTGAAATATTATAGTTTTTTGTAAAGTTCACTTGAATGAGGGACTTTTTTAAAGTTTATTTGAATGAGAGAATTTTAAACATCACAATTTCTAAGTTAAATAATATTAAAACTGATAAGGCTCAGAAATTCATATAAAATAACAGAAACCTCTAATTATGGTGTTCAGGGTTTGCAGTCCATTAAAAACGCTTTGCGTTTTTCACACCAAAAAGGCTTTCTCAACATTTCTCACCAGAACAGTAAACTAGTTTCAACAATTTTCAGTTATTGGTAACTTTTATAGGAATATTTTCCATTAATGCTTGAAAACGACAAAGTACATTTTACTTATATATTATCAAATTAGAGAATATTGTAAAACTGTCAGACATCTCAACATTTCTTTTCCAGGATCTAACTGCTCTATGCTGCCCACTACAGGAAATGCAATATGGTACAAAGAAATGTAATAACTGTACTAGGGTTGCTTTTAGTCCCGTCTCATAAAAAAATATTCTCTGCGTACTTGGGTGTTAAGATAAGGTATTCCTGGAGGACATGCAGATTGATTAGTGCCACAAAATTTATTAACTATAAAGAACATCAGTAGGAACAGACATGACCAGAAGCTGTATCTTGGTAATTCACACACCAGGAGAATCAACCTGGGTGCGGCTGAAGATGGGGCATGGAACTTAGTGACTAAGACGCAGACTGCGGAAAGATGCAGTTGTGTATCAGAGAAGAAATAAGAGGTTCAAAATCAACGTAAACAAAACACCTCCCCAGAAAAGTCATATAAAAATACAAATGATTGCTGCAACTGGAAAAACCATCTGAAATAAATTAATCGCGTGATGCATATTTGTTTCATCAGGTGAACCTCCTTTTTCCTTCAACGTTTACTTTCCTCTTACAAGCAAATAGCGTTAATATTAAGCTTACTTTTGCCTTTCATTTTTTCTAGTCTTGAAGAATTGAACCATGTAGTAATCTTATAAATATCAGAAGGTTTTTTCTCTGACTAGAGCTTATCTAAAGTGTAATTAATTTAAATTCTGTCCATCAGACATACTTTAGGAATCCATTTTGTAAATGATAGCTTCTTCTGCAGAAAGGGAATTTTTTAAAGAGTCAATTTTCTAGTTACATACAACATCTTAAATTTTTAAGGCATTAAAACATTAGTATTACACTCCAGGTCTATTAGCCTTCATAACTTGCACTGAAAAGCAAAACGCACTATTGTGTATGCGTGTGTGTACATACACTAACACAATAGCAAGCAGTCAGTGGCTTAATAGTGGCAACCTCCCCTTGAAAAATAAAAATATAAAGTGTCACCCCCTCATTCTGTCCTTTGAATGAGAAATAAGACAACCAGGTTTGCTCCCCGCAGAGTGGGATACTAGAAACGACGTTCTAATGTCTAACCCGAGACATTGTTAACATACAATTCTAGGTCCCGACTCAGGTGACTTAAATTTCAGTGTACGTGCCTTCGTTCCCACTCCTGCTCCATCTACACCATTCAGAGCCCCGGTCCGCGCCGCGACCACCCGGCGCGACAAGGCTGCCCGAATCCTCAAGTACCGCGCGCTCCTGGCCAGAAGGCTCCCCGGCTCCCGGCAGACAGCAAGTTCCCAGAGCAGGGGCCTCCGGGGCTTCCAAAGCTCACGACTCAGGCGAAGGGTACCAACAGGGCCGTGGGCTCTGGCATTTAAAACTACCGAAAAGTCTCGCTATACAAGTGGCGCCGCAGAGAACCCCGCTGCCGCTCCGCGTCGCCCGCTCCCTGTCCCCTAGGAGCGGGTCGACGGCCCTGGCGACCCTCCGTGAGAACGCGCTCAGCTCCCGAGATCGTGGAAGAGCAACCAAAGCCACCAAGACGCCGCGGCAAGTTTCCGGAGAACTCAGCCGCAGCTTTCCCGTCTCCCCTTAGTTAGAGTTACCCCTGCGGTTTCTGGCGTTTCCTTCGAGAAAATGAAGAGTAAAACAGTGTGGAGGTGCTAGAAGTCGCTGACATTTTCTGTCGAATGAGATCCTCTCGTCTCCATCCCTTAAGCAGAATTTCAAAACTCGGTTGCGTCCTCAGCGGAGGTATTCCATGTTGACAGATCTCTTGCCTTCCACAAAATGGGGCCGAGGAGGCGGCCGCTGTCTCCTCTATGGGCGCCGCCATTTTGTGAGGCGGCGGCGGCGCGGCGGCAGGAGCCCGGGGTGTGTGTAATGGTTGAATAGAATGACCCCCTCTAGGGAATCCCCGGCGCTGACAGTTACGTAAGGGGCTGTGCACAAGTGCGGAGTTTAGGGAATCCGCACAGCCCAGGCCCCGCAGCTCTGCGACCCACATCTCCACTACCCCTAAGAAGACCGGCTGGGGAAGGGACAAATGACCAGGTCTACCTCCTACCCCGCCCCTCTCACCTCCGGCCGGGGCTCGACATCTCCACTCCCTCGGCCGCGTCTCCGCCCCTCAGAGGCTTCCGAGACATTCACTGGCCCTTGGGTGTCAGGAACCTCCTAGCCATAGCCTTTTTCCAACCCCACTAAGGAGACAAACTTTACTTGGGAAATAAATCCGTTTCCTAGAGTGAGCACCGGAAGCATGCTGGACTACGTTACATAATTTCTTTAACCACCAAATAAATGTTCCCATTGGAACCACTATCTGAAATAATAACCCATCCAGACATTTACTAGCCTGTGACCTTGGGTTAGTCAGTGACTTTGCCCGTAGTGGCCATCACTGGAATGGGAATAATAATATGCTTCACGTATCGAGGCATTATTAACATTTGTAGGAAAGGGCCGACTCCACCACTCCTCGTAAATGCAAACTTAGGTGGTAGTATTTGTTGAGATGTCTGTCATTTAAGCGGCCTTTTTTTAACCTTCAAAAATACTTAAACGGGGATCGCATTTAAAACATTCGAGTGAAAGCAAGGAAAAACAAGTTTTTATTCGATATTTAAGAGCATCTATTTTTAAGATGCCGTAATATAAAAAGATAAACTTTTATTATTGTCGAAGTTTAAAAGATTGCTTCCCAACTGGATTTAATTACCGTTTACATAACACAGCATACAATAATCTAGTTTGATACGTGAAAACAACCAAGGCAAGATAAATTAAGAGCATTACTCTATTTCCACAGAACTAGGACAGTTCACAATGTATTTAATTTATAGTTTGCTAAAGTTAGTTCGTGGATAATTCATGGAAAATGTGCTAACCGGGCCCTAAAATACTAGTGCAAGGCTCAGAAAAGCTGATTCCTTTAGACCTTAAAAAAAAAAGTATCAAATTGACTTTATTCCAATCTATGAATGATGCGTAGCGTGAGGATCTGCCCCTCTGAGCTTCCCTTTCCTTCCCTTCCCGAGCGCCACACGGGTTTTGTTGAGCGGGCGGGGGTCCTCCCAGACAGCCCTCCAAACAGCCGGGCCGGGAGGCGAACATTGCCTCCACCCCTAACCCTGGAACAACCGGTAGTGGCCGTTTCCCCGCGCCGCCCCCCTTTCCGCCGGCTTTGTGTGCGTGTGAAATGTGCGGCACATTGCAGATGAACCCTAAACCCGGCGAGCCGAGTCTATTGTTCCCCGCGAGGAGCTGCCGGGGCGGTGTGGAGCCAGGCGCAGTGCCGCGGCCGGCCCTCGGGGGTCGCTGCGCGGCGCTGGCTGCCCGGCTGTGGCGGCGGCGCTGGCGGCGGCAGAGAGGGAGGCTGGCGGCAAGGGAAGCGGGCGGGCGGCGCGCAGCTGCTCGGCTGCCGCCGGTGCCTTCTGCCCGGGGACGCCCCGGCCGCCGCCGCGCGTGAATGTGTGCGAGGGCCCCGCGGAGCTGCGGCCGAAATACACGCTGTCACCCCGCTTTCCACAAACCACCACACAGACCTCCCCCTCCCCACCCCCAGCCCCGCCTGCCCCAGCCCTGCTGCCGCCGCCGCCGCCGCCGCCGCCGCCGCCGCGGCTGCCGAAACTCCCGGGCCTCTGGCCGCCACGGCCCCTCACCGTCGGCTCGCCTTTCCCCTCGCTCGCTCCCTCGCTCGCTCGCGCGCCCCCGGCAGCAGCACCATGTTGAATCGCGTCCCCAGGCCGAGCCGCCTGAGCCGGCGGCGCTGAGAGGCGGGCGAGAGCCGGGCCGCGGGGAGGGAGGGAAGGAAGGGGTGGGGGCCGCGCTCGCCCCGCGGCTTCGCGCGGATCCGGCAGTCGCCTGCCCCTCTAGTTTCGCTCCGATTTCTTTAAACTTTTTTAGAAATTCCCCTCCCTTCTTCCCTCCTCTCCCCCTGGCCTCCTGCTCCCTCCTTCCCCTCCTCCTCCTCCTCCTCCCCCTCCCTCCCTCCCTCCCTGCGCCGCCGCCGCCGCCGCCGCCGCCGCCGCCGCCGCCACCGCCGGCCCATGACTGAGCCCCGCCGCCGCCGGCCGAGGAATGGGCTCCGGGCTCTGGTAGGAAGCGCAGGGAGCGGGGGGCGCTTTTAAAACACCAATCTGGGTTTTTTTTTAAACCTCCTTTGAAAAAATAATGGCAAACTCGACGGGGAAGGCGCCTCCGGACGAGCGGAGAAAGGGACTCGCTTTCCTGGACGAGCTGCGGCAGTTCCACCACAGCAGAGGGTGAGAGCACAACCGGGGGGGCAGCGCCGGGGCGAGCCGGGGCGAACTGGGCTCTCCCGCCCGGGCCGGGCGCGGGGTCCCGGCTGACAAGTGCGGGGCTTTCTCTCTCCCGCAGGTCGCCTTTTAAAAAAATCCCTGCGGTGGGTGGGAAGGAGCTGGATCTTCACGGTCTCTACACCAGAGTCACTACTTTAGGCGGATTCGCGAAGGTGAGTGGAAGTTTTAATTTGTATTTCCCTCTCGCTGGCCTCCTCCAAAAAGTCTCCTTTGACCCCGGAGTGGGCGCTCGGGGCCGGGGGGGTGGCCCACGGGGGCAAAAGGCGTTCTTTTCGCTCGCAGCCGGTGGCACGGAGGCGGACGGCGGCGGGGCTGTTTTTGGCCTGGTGGCTCGCGTGCGCGCGGCGGGCGCGGGGCTCGGGCGGGCGGGCGGCCCGGTGCCGGCTCGCGCCCTGCCCGCTGCCCGGCCGGCCCGGCGGGGTCTGAGCGCCGCGGCGGGGAGTGCGGGCGTGCGGGGCGCCCGCCGAAGCCCCGCGTCCGCCCCGTGCCCGCGCCCGCCCGCTCGCTCGCGAGTCAGCTCTGCCGCCGCTGCCGCTCTAGCACAGGCGGAGACACAGAGACACACAGACTCTGAGAGCAGTTTTCGTGCAACTCAAAATTAGCGCGGGCAGGTTTAACATCGATAATCGGCTGCGAAATGATCCCGGCAGCCGGGGGCATAGCCTCGGCCCCGTCGCCCTCGGTTTATACAGCTAACAAAAGAAACCAGGACCTGTCTCCAAATAGCCATCTTAGGCTTCAAGGCTAGGCAGAAGCTGTAGGCCTCAAAGAAGGGCCTATGGAGATGGATAGATCTGGGAGAGGGATCGGAATCGGCCCCGGCTCCAGCCCCCCCAGAACCTGCGGACGTCGCTGTCCGGAACAGTATTGATCCTTTTGAACTTTTTTTTTTAGTGTAAACGGACCGCGTTGAGATTTAAAAGGGGGCGACAGAGGGACTTGCGATTGGTTATTGTCCGGGCTTCAAAACAAAACAAACCCACCAGACCCCCTCCCCCCCCCAAACAAAACAAGTGCTATTAAATACAGGGCTCACGGGTGAAAACATAGTGATTCAAGCAGTCCTTGCTTAGTAACTCTTACGGATCGATGCGAAACACCCATTGATGCCTAGGTATCTACAGATCTCTGTAGAATGGGTATTTATTTCATAGTTAGGTTAGAGTTTTCTTGGATTGTGCATTTTCAGACAAGCGTGGCTGTGTTTTTAACAGGTTTCTGAGAAGAATCAGTGGGGAGAAATTGTTGAAGAGTTCAACTTTCCCAGAAGTTGTTCTAACGCTGCCTTTGCTTTAAAACAGTATTACTTGCGGTGAGTAGTAGTGACTCTTGCACAGTATTTGGAAATAAGGGACTTATGGGGAGATTTGTTTTTAGCAAAAACAAAAACCACAAAACAAACCTTGTATACCAGTTTCTAAACTTGTTAATTTCAGTCTGGGAAACATTGAATATCCATAAAGCGAGGTTGTAGGATGGTGAAAGTTTTCCTCACCCAGTTTAGGATTGTTTACATGTTTCATACAGAATTATTACAGGTGACACGCCACCACCCCCACCCCATTCTTGGTAAACATTCTTTTGTGACATTGTTATTGATTGCTTGGTCTTAACAGAGGGGTAGAAAGGTGATGCTTAGTAAAAAGAGTTAAAGAGAGTTAATGAAACTTTGTATCCCTTGAGAAAATTTTTTCTTTTAGAAACTCCTTTGCCTTTTTGGATTCTAAGATTTTTTAAAATTGAAACCTCTTGAGTGGAACACTGTCACTGAGCAGTTTTTCAGCAGAATATTTCTACATAGCATAAAAATTTGATGCCTTAGCGACCAGGATTGTTTTTAGAATTTTTATTTTTTATTTTTTTGAACTTTTGAGTTACCTGAAAACGTTCAAAAGGATTATTGTATATTCAGGAAAATTAGGGATACTATTAAAGGAAATTCTGTGATTTGGATTTTTTTTTCATTCTTCCCACCCCCTTTTTTTAGACTATTTATTTGACAAGGTAAATTTCTTACGCAGTTGGTATGTGATACAGTTTAGATGATATATTTTGTGATTCACCTTTATTTTTTTCTCTCGGTTTTTCTCCTAGGAATATTTTTATGTTGTAATTTATTATGAGGTTATCTTTTATTTTTATGTTTACTTACACATAGAGAGTCCTTAGTTGGTGGTCGTTATTTCAAACTAGTGATCCTTATATTTATTACTTTTTAATAATTATAGGATGGCCTTTTTTATTAGATAATGTGGCTTCTGCATCATTTTGTTTAAGTTTGGCATTTATCAGTGTGTATATTCAGTGTTATGTTTCGCTTTCTGAAATGGGAAATGTAGTAATTGCACAGGTGTACTTTCTATTGGCTATCTTAGATTGACTTCAGGCTTGAAGCTGAAGAGTTCGTGGAACTGTGGGTAGTTACTGAGGTACACAGAAGTCTAGAAAATATTAAGTATGATTAGTTGTTATCTGTTGTGTGTGTGATGGCATGTGTGTTAGAGTACATTTTAAAATAAAGTAGTAAAACGAAGCAAAGTAAAGCAAAATTTACCTCCAAAACTGTTGATATAGTAATGTGGTAAGAAATAGAGAATATTATATTTATGAGAATATTCATTTGCTCATTTCCATTTATAATATTGAGAGGAATACTGTTAATACACATCTTGGTTTTCTGGTAATCAGTTTGAACAATTTGGATTTTAGACTATTTAAAATGCACATTTAAAGTTATGCTTGATACTTATTGGATAGATAGATTGATGGAAATTTAATATCTGTAAGGTACTGTTTGATCTATGTGGTTCAGGAGATGTGTGTTTTTTGAAGAATTTACATTTATCCTAACAGGATTTTAGCATAATCAATTAAATGACTGGATTTCCAGGTTTTTAAAGGTTACATAAATATTGTTTTTCCATTTGTGATTTCTATCTTGGGATCATATCATCCACTGATTAGACTTATAGGTACTATTTTTAACTTTATAGTTTCATGGTTGTTTGCAACTTTTTACATTGTTCTCAGATCAGTTTGAGCTTTGTGCTCTTACTAGAAGCTGCTTTTTGAACTATATATTTAGCTAAAATTGTTTTTCCTCTATATGTCATTCTCCAGGTTTGTTTTTGTAGGGTTGTAGCTAGGCTACTAGGAAAAAAGTTGAAGCATTTGTTTTGGAAAATAAAAACCATGTGAAGATTTGCATGGCTTCTAAAGAAATACAAAAGAAATATGCTGGTCAAAAATTGGGTACTACCAACCTCGAAAGATTTTTTTTCCATAGTAGTGTAATGTTGCACAGTTAGAGGACATGTATTATGCTGGGTTTTACACCTTCCCCTGAAAAATCTTAACTGGCAGCCAGGATGCCAAGCTTTCACATTAATTCTTTTACTTAACCATAAACGTGCCTCGTCAAAGTAAGAAATAGTAATCAAGTGACTTTGTAAGTTCCCTCTTTTATATATCATATTGAATATCATAGTTTCTGATGAGCAGATAATGTGTTTTATAAATCACAATTGGAATAACTTTTTAATAATAACTGCTTTTTTATTTGACCTATTATAAGACTGTCATTACATGTGTTCTCATTTACTCTGCAAGTTTAATATTTGCTGACATTCCTTTGTAATTTTGTTATTGGATGGATGGCTGTTAGCATAGTATTTTATGATATATCTTCATGATATTACAGACATTGAAATAAAGAAGAGCAAGCTAGAATGCTGGCCATGTATACATTCTAGCATTTTTATTTTCGTTTTGGTATAAACATAGACAGTCATTAAATGTAGTGACTTGAGTTTAGTGGCCTGCCAAAAGTTTGCTTGATTCTATCAAACATACATTTATGCGGTTGTAGTTTGTCTACAAAGATTTCTCAAAGTCTAAAAATGAAAATGCAATAGATTGTTTCAACATTAGCATTTAATATTTTTTAAACAAGTGCTTACTGATCATGTGTAAAAGTATTCTAAAAATTGGATATTAATCATCTATGATGTCTTTATATTTTGTGTGCACTCAGTTCCTTTCTTGGCATGTATATCTCAATATATTCTATAAATGCTTATTATTAGATTATCCCTAAAGTATAAAAGAAAAAGTTATAATTTCCCACATTTTGTAAATGGAAAAATTAAAGTGCAAAAAAAAAAAAAAATCTAAATGGCTTTAGGGGCATTTGTTAATTGAGCAAAAAAATTGTATTCCTGACATGTGTTTAATCAGTCTGTTATGAATTCAGTTTGTTAGTTACAAATGAATTTAAGAAATTAAAATATAATTGGAAATTATATATGGTTAAATTTATGCCCAAGTGTATCTGTACCCAGTATGTTCCTTATTTACTCTGTGAATTTTTGTTGTTGTTCTGTTTTGGTGCTAAAATTGAAGGACAAATTAGCGCTCCTATTTCTGTTAAGAATTTGAAGTCTTTGTATGAAGATTTAGTTAAATGTTTCAAATACTTACTTGAAGAATTTTGTTTTGCTTGCTGACTCCAGTATACAGCTATAGTCAAGGTTAGCTTGATGTTTCCATTATAAAACTTGATTTTTGGAAAAGAAGTGAAATATCTTGGACATTAAAAATTTATCGTATACAAAATTACATATTACTGGTTTTCTTACAATAAGTGATTTTTTTATACATATCTGCCTTTAGAATAGTCAGAAACTTAATTGTAGAGTTCTACCCACCATAGTGAATTTTCATTTGCATTGTGATTTATTCTGTTCCCTTTGGTGGATAAAGCCCTCAAATTATATCAATAGAGTTTACATTTATCAGTTAGAGTGGATACACTCACGTGTTCTGTAGTTAGTATCTACCATGTAGATTACTTCTTTTAAGAGAAACCCTTGTATGAGTCACTTGAGGTTAAGTGAAAGAATGCTTTAAAATTGTAATAAATAGGTAAATAAAGTAATACATTGAATTTGTGAATTGATAAACAAATTGCTCTCAATCAGGGAAGGAAAATAAAAGTAATATGGAGACTAGAAGAGCAACTGTATCTAAATAAATTATTCACATATGCATTTTAAATTTAATTTTATAAACTGTATCCTTTCATTTTGAAAACCTTGATTTTGAGATCTTCTGATAGTCTGTTACATTTTAAAGAGCATGCAGAGTTGTTGAAAGGAGTAAAAAGTGGAGACTGTTGAAAGCCTGATCAGGTTAGTGTTCTGTCTTATATACCATATTTTAAGCAGTTTAAATTTGCCCCAAAGTAGACATAAATCTCTGAGATAGATAGTTCACTGAAGATACAAATTTCGGTGAGGATTTAGGCTAAGAACTCTAAATTCCCAAAATGTTTATATGCTTTTTTCATTTACATTTTCTGCCTTAGATGTTAACTAAAAATGTCTATTTCTAAATAGGAGTAGTTTTTTCTAATCCTATTTCTGCTCTGTTGTGGAGTCAGTATTTTCATAGTTGGTCATGTGTGAAATCCATTATAACTTTGAGAGAAAAAGTATCTGTTCTGTGAATCTTTTATATTCCCAAACTAAGTGACATTGGAAGTTAGAAAGGAAGGAAAAACAAACATTTTAATTTATTGGTGTTTGGGCGCATTAGAGAGCAAGTACTCAATACATATTTTGAGGTAAAATATTTAGAGTTGTTATTATTATTTGTTGAAGGCTGTTTTTTGGTCATTTTCCAGAGTGGTATAGACCCTGCTAAAGTTTACTGGTAAAAATGGGGTTTACTGGTAAAAGTGGGGAATTAGAGAGACATATGAGGCAGGTTTGGGGGGAATTCTCGTTTCTGCCTCTTTGATCTGCTACCACCATCATCACCATACTCTTTGTTATTCTGGATCAATTAGAATAGAAATTCCTCATTTGTGCTGTATCTAACACTTGTTTTCCTGAAATGTCAGCATGTTTCCTTGAAAAAAAAGCCCCAAGACTTTCAGCAATAAAGCTAAACCTAGGTTACTGCAGGACTTCTTAGAGACTATGTTTTATTAACATGCATTGTGGATCTGTAGACAGTTTGGAGAAACAAACACTAGTTATTACCTTCCTCCCCCCACCCATAGTAAATGGTGCTGCCCAAACACCACTACACACCGGAGGGGTACAGTGTGAAACCCCATGTTTGGGGAACACCCACTGAGTTCTGTGGAGCACAGTTTGGGAAACATCAAGCTAGAAGAAATGCAAATTAAGGAAGAAAAACTTTTAATGTGGCAAATAATGAGGAAAACGAGAAATGAGAGGTAATTATGTATATGTATGTAGAGATATAGAAATACAGATTTAAATTATTTTATGGAGCTATTATTTGCATATCTTTATCAATGGTTATACAAAATTATATAGGTAATACTTGTTAAATACTTTTTTGAGTAGGGGGATGTTAAAATTATCTTGTGTTCATTTGCCAGGAAAAGAAAAGTGAAGAAATATTGCAGTCCAAATAGAAAAAGAAAAGTTGAATCTTTAAGATAGTTGGTCCAGAATGGGGAAGGCTGCTCTTGTAGATGCATAACAATATTTTTCTGCTGTTTAAACTATAATGTGACAAAAACATATATGACCATAATGAAGATTTTTAAGCCTCTGGCAGTGGTTCATGTATTGGCATGATATTCTTTATGATGAAATAATTTACAGTTAATTGTATTTCATTGGTTAGTTTTCTTTTAACTTAAAATTCTTAACTTGAACCAGTAACCCTCAGAAGGCAAGTAACTGCTCTTTATTTCCCCCGTTTTCTATCATTCTAACTAGAGGCTTCTTTTTTAACAGGATAGTTATATTGAAAATTTTGTTTTTTTAAATTTGTTGAAACAAGCTTCTCTAAAGAATTATAGCAGAATCATTGATCACATTGCTTTAGAACATTGTATTTTGAAATAGTAATTACTTTTGTTGAAACATGATAGTCCTGCCAAAAATTTGTATTTACTTCAGTTCTACAACTTTAAAAACTGAGAAGTCATGTCATGAATTTTGATATTAGGAAAGGCTATTCAGAAGTAACATTGGTTTAAGGACCATACTTACTGTAGTTAAAAATGGAGATGTTATGATTAAAGATTATCTTCAAATATTTTGTCTTGAAATTGTAAGGATAATTTTTAGGAAAAGCCAAAGTATTGGCTTTTGAATTTAAAATAAATGTAAATATCATGGTTAATTCAGTTATCTATAGTAGAGTCAAAGAAATAGGCAGCTTGAATCCTTTTATTCAGAAGTACACAGAAATGCATATGTGCTGATTGATACTGGTATTGGTTACCTATCATAAAATTTGTTAATCCATCCACTTACTAATAAAACTTTTGGGAGACCTGGAATAGATGGTTTAAAGAGCAAATTGTCACTCTCAGTACCATTTAGATTATGTGTGAATTTCATTAAGCTTTCCAAGAATTGTGTTATTAAAATAGAGTCTAACATACATTTTCCTATTTCAAAACACAAAGGAATTTCACTTGTGCTTGGATACTTTTTGCACAATCATTATGTTATTAATTGGAAGTTAATTCCTTTTTACAAGATACATACCCTGTGGGTGAAGTACATTGCAGTAACCTCTTTGTGATATCTAGGTATAGCTTCCACATTCTGGATCGTTGGCCAAAAATGATAGATCCATAGATCTAATGATAGCTAAGTCAGTGTTGGCAGAGTCCACCCCATCTTACTGCAAGAGAATTTTGTGGTGGAGCTGAATCTGTTGCTTTGGCTGTTTTGTGTAGTCTCTTAACAGTTTCTTTTTCCTTTTCCTATCATGCAGTTGATTTGTTGAAGTATTA
This sequence comes from Pteropus medius, assembly GCF_902729225.1. Classification (NCBI taxonomy): domain Eukaryota; kingdom Metazoa; phylum Chordata; class Mammalia; order Chiroptera; family Pteropodidae; genus Pteropus; species Pteropus medius. The sequence goes on along the minus strand of NW_024349519.1, from coordinate 3,491,611 downwards.
GGGTCATTTGTCCTTTAGTGCATCCCAGATTCTGGATTTGGTCAATCCCTTCCTTTTAGTGTCAGTTAACCTGTTCCTCTGTCCCCTGTATTTATTTCCTGAAAACTGATAGTTAGATCTAAAGGTTGATAACATTCAAATTCAATAGTTTAGGCATACTTAATAGGTAGTGCTATGCTCTTCAGCAGATCATGAGGCATATAATGTTTAATTGTCCTGTTTTAGTGGTGCAAAGATTGATTATTGGTTTTAGGTATTAATAGTCTGAAACTATATTTTTAAAAAGTGTGCCCTAGATGATTCTTAAGTACACTGAAGTTTGAGAACAGCTGATCTAGGTATTGTAATGAAACCAATTTAGTTGCTGAGATAACTGGTTTAACTTGGCATCAACATGTTGGCCAAGGCTACATCTAGAACAAAACCTCTAGGTGACATCTGGTCTAGGGCACCTGCTCAAACTGCACCTGTCATCTCTAAGCAGAGCCTAGACACACCCTATACTTTGTCTCTGGGCTCTAGAGACGATAACAAGGGCTCCACTTCAGTTAAAGGAAAAAAGTGGTAAATGAAACTACTGTTTTGTACTTATCCTAACTATATTTGTGTTATTTGGATTTTAAAAAATTAATTAAAAATAAGTTTTCCTTAATAGCTAGGTGGTTTTTTTTCTGTGTAGTACATTATCTTATTCTTCCCAACTGGAATACCATTTGTTTTATTGAATTTATTGAATGCTTTTTTTTCTCTTTGTGAAAATTTTGTTGGTCTGTCCCAGTACTGCTTAGGGGATTTAACTTATATTTATAAATGCCTATGAAAATAACAGTACTAATAATAGCCTGTTTTGTTGAATGTACTTTGTCTTCATTTATCATTTCAAATTTCAGAAGTAATTACTGTTATTTAATTTTAGAAAAATTACATTTAGAAAAATTTTTTACACTACTAAAACTTCTTCTGGAGTATATGTGATATTTCTTTTAAAACAACGTTGTAGGTTATATCCGTTGTTTGAATATACATCTTATTGTGAAATATGGACAGCATCTATAATTCTTGTCTTTCAGAGTTCTTACTATCATACTTGGTAAGTTCTTACAGCGTTTAATGGTCAGTTGCTGTGTGCACAAAGATGATTTTTATTATGTAATTATGACATACACATCTTTCATGTTTTTGGATGAAATTTTATTTTGTCCCTCTCCTAGCCCATTGATTACTTTTAAATAAGTAAATTGTTACTTGAAACATACATGAGGTCAGTAGGAACATTCTTTTAAAACAGGACAAAGAGACTAAGTTAAGGTCCTATGTAGAAAATTCCTAACCTGTAGTACTTGAGAGATGGGGCTGAATTTAAATTTGTCGGTAATGTGCCCCATGTTGATCACAACTTTCCATAATGGTTTATAGATTAAGTGAATTTTCAGTGTACTTGAGCTCAGATCAGGCATCTTAGTACTTCATAAACAGTAGTACCTTAGCAGGCTATACCTCCAAGTACACTCACAAGTAATAGGTCAAGAGTGCTTAAGTGGTTTGGTATAATGTTTTTAGTTTACACGATTAAAAAGTCAAACTTCTGAATTTCTGAATATTCTTTCCAGGTAGCCCCGTATTGCAATGTATTAATTTAGTCTACTAGTAAAAATCTGAGAAATGGTGAACCTTTTTTCTTTGACATGTTTTTTTTTTTAATTGTTCGTTTTTTGCTATCTATCTGTGAACTCTTGTTTACTCTTCATTAATATCAACCAGTTGTTATAATTTTGCCACATTTGCTTTTTATTTTTCTCTTATTGTGATGGTATGTATATATACACACACATTATTATGTTATTACTCTTTAATCCTTAGATATCATTGCAGATTAATTCCCTTTACTCCAAAATATAAGTGTGTATCACCTCAGAATAAAAACATTTTCTTATGTAATAATAGTACAGTTGTCAAATTCAGAAAACTTAGCATAGATATAATCATATTATCTAATATACAGACCTTACTCAAATATTACCAGTTGTCCCAGAGATGTCTTTTGTGGCAGTCATACCCACCTCCCCAATCAATGATCTCATATTACATATCTCTAGTTTTTCAGCCTTTCTTTCATGGTACTTTTTGAACAGCACAGACCAACTATAGTATAAAATTTGGATTCGTGTGAAGGTTTTTCAGGATTAGATTTAGGTTAAGCATTTTTGGCAGGTGGCATGTGATGTCACTTTATCTCACTACTGCTAATGTTAACTTAGGTGGCATCCTCCTGGTTAGTTTCCATTTTCTCTTTTGTAATTAATAAGTAACTTGTGGGGACGTACTTTGAGACTGTGTAAATATATTGCTCATCGTCAAACTTTCACCCAATAGTTTTAACATCCATTGATGATTCTTGCCTGAATCAGTTATTATAAAGGATGTATAATGCTTGTTTTCTAACTATTATTTTTTCTATATTTATTAGTTGGCAGTCTATGATAATAAAAAATTTTCATTCTTATTTATTTATTAGATTTTTATTTTATACAATGGATTAAAATCTATTATGCATTTTATTGCTTAAATTTAGCCAGTAGGAGCCTTTTCAAGCTGACTCCTGTGTCTTTTTTTAACATGTTCCCATTATTTTTGAGCTCTTCCTTGCTTTAAGACAAGGTAAGATCTTCCAACTTGTGTTTTCCTTATCCAGCTCCAGTATCAGCTATTTCTCCAAGGAGTCCTGGTTCCTTTTAGTGCGGAATAGTATATAGAAACCAAGCTCTGGGTGGTAGGTATGCTCATTGTTATTGGGTTATCTTTTTTCCTTCAAACCCTTTCAGAGGACAGAGCTAGGAAGTTTATTTATTTTAAATACAAATGTACATATTCTTTGAGTACTACATCAATCCCTTTTGATGATACATCTCCAAAAATTTGAAAATAGGTTTGCATAAAGGTACTAGATTTGCAAAAGATTACTCATATGGCATATGTTGCTATTAGAAAATATTGGAAACAGCCTAAGTGCCATTATATGGTTGGTTGTACTGATTGCCCTAAATTATTAGTCCACACAAGTTTCTTGTTGCCTTCTTCCATTCCATGTATCTCCCTTCACCAACATTGAGAACCCTAGTTCCCAATACCAATATATTTACTCATCTTGTCAGTTCTATAACACATAGAGAATACTTTCAGAATTGTTATATCCATACCACTACAAACAATAAACCTGCCAAGAAGAGTTAAAAATTTGTTTGCAGTTCTTTTTATGTTCATACTGAAGCTATATCACCAGTAAAGTATTGTGTTAAAAAATTCACAGTGATTGGATTCTTTTTTCCCCGGGTATAGTTATTTACTTAAAATACAGTAAAATTTATATTATTTTCATTCGTATTCAATTTTGTATTTTTCTGCATTCTCGTTCTTTTAATTTTATTTATGAATATATAAAATACTTAATATGATTCTAAAATTAAAATTTAATAGAAGATATACTTGCCCTCTTCTCTTCCCTGTCTCTTCTACTCCATTCCCACCCATGCTCTGTTGCTAACCGGTATCTTTAGTTTCTGGTTATTCTTCCTGTGTTTCTTTTTGTAAAAATAGGGAGATACATATATGCATTCTTAGTTCCCTTTCTTAAAATGAACACAATTTTTTTTGTATTTTTCTTTTTTTCACTTACTATATCTTGAATATTACTCTAAATCTATAAAGTCCCATTTTTTTTTTTTACAGCTGCATTATATTCCATTGTGTGGATATATTCTAGATTATTCAACCACTCCACCGTTTAATGGCACTTAGGTTGTTTCCAATATTTTCTAATAGCAGCATATGCCATATGAGTAATCTTTTGCAAATCTGGTACCCTTATGCAAACCTATTTTCAAATTTTTGGAGATGTATCATCAAAAGGGATTGATGTAGTACTCAGAATAAATGCATATGTAGTTTTATTAAATATTGCCAAATTCCCTTTGTTGGAGAGAAATATTTTTTATTCCTACGAGCAGTCTACGAAAGTACCTATTTCCCATGGCTTAGCCATGTGTTGTCAAACTTTTAAAGTTTTATCAGTCTTCAGAGTTAAGGAATGGTATCTCACTATATTTTAATTATTATGGTTTTATGTAGCATTTTTTAAACCATATTTTTTATTTTTTAGTTATAATTTGCATATAATATTATATTAGTTCCAGGTGTACAGCATAGTGATTAGACATATATATAACTCACGAAGTAATCATCCTAGTAAATCTAGTGCCTCTGTATAGTATGTTTTAATATTTTGTGCCATTCCCATCTCATAGTTCTTTTTTTATAAGGTTTTCTTGAGTATTCTTTTATGTTTATTTTTCTATATGATTTTTTTCTTTCTTTTTTCTGTGGTATCTCTTATTCACAGATCCCTCACTCAGACATGCTTGGGTGCAGGTTGTGTGTTTTTTTTGTAGAGTTTTAGATGGGGACATCTGTCACTCCGCATGCTTCTGACATCCTCTATATGATCTTTAGTGTCAGTTTGTTCTAGTTCTGGAAAAAATCTTGCGGGTTGTTTTTTGTTTTTTGTTTTTTTTTTTACGGAGATCACATTAAATTTATAAATTACCTTAGAACTGACATCATGATGGTATTGAGTTGACCTATCCAAGAATAATGAAAATCTTTCTATTCAAATCTTCTTGTCACTCGAGTCTATAAATTTTCCTTTTACAGATTTTGAACATTTAAGTTTATTCTTAAGTATATTATTGTTTTTGTTGTTATAACAGATTTTCTCATCCATTATATCTTCTAATTGGTTATCATTTATATGAAAGATTGTTTTATATTATAATCTGCTACCTCAGTTGTTTTACTGTTTGTATTAGTTTTATTATTGATTGAAAAAATTTTAGACATACTAGAGTGTCATCTGCAAATAAAGATAGTTTTACTTCTTTTCTAAATTTTATGCCTTTAATTATTTTATTTTGTCTAATTGTATCAGCCACCATTTAATAGTTAGGAAGATGAGGGCATCTTTTCCTTGCCTTGAGGCTGACCTTAGTTTGATATTTCTAGCATGTCCTCAGTTAGTAAGATGCTGTTAGTTCTGTGTTCTTGATGCAGTCTTAATTCTGTATATTCTAATATACAGTATTTCTATATCTGTTTGTTGAATGAACAATAGTGTTGGTCTTCCAAATCAGATTTAGTGATGTTTTTTATATGTTTTATCTACTAGCATTTGGCTTTAATTTTTTAAATCTAATTATGTCTTTATCTATATTCAAGAAGAGAGCTAATACTGAATTGTTTATATTTGAATGCAAATATTTCTCATGTTCGAGGAATTTAACGTAAATAGAAATCAGCTAAAATGCTAAATGATAACTTTAGAGGAAAATTATCTTTCTTGTTCCTTATATCCAGTAGCAGTCTTTACTATTTGATTCTTCGTTGGCCATTGCATCACTTGTTATACAAAAACAAGGCACTTGTTACACAAAAACAAGGCAATTTATATTAAGACTAATATAAATTGTGATTTGATCATTACTTGATTTTTATATTCTTAAGATAGATAGTAATTGTTTTAGTTTAAAAGCCTTTATAGGTTATCTACTCTGTGGAAATGAAAAGCAAATTCATATTTTAGTTATAATCAGAAATCTTATATGCTTGTTTGGGTGAATCCATTCAAATCCGTTGCCACTAAATTAAATGTGTTATGTTTTTACATTTTATATTTGATCTTCAGAATTAGACGTAATTTGGATATTAAAGTCTTGTTGTTTTGAGAGTGGTTTAGAATATCTCTTTTAATCTCCTTTATAAACTGTAGGAGTTAGCTTAAGTGGGTGTATGTGTACGTGTGTGTGTGTGCGCGCGCGCGCTTATGTGTGCATGCATACAGCGCTATTTATTAGCTTTAAACAGGTTGCTTGGTAATTTCTTGGTCAGTTCCTGGGCATATAAAATCTTATCTGTATTTACCAAGCATTACACTTTTAAGGAACTAAGTTGAGATAGACATTAGTATTACATGTAAATTAAATGTTTCATGGAGACCTAGTTATAGAGCTTACTTACTGAGCCTGAAATTTAGATTACCAAGATAGGAGCAAGAAGTATGTAGTTAGCAGCAATTGGATAATGGCTACTGAATCTATCAATTCATAGTATCATCATTCTTAGAACTAAAAGGGTTTTTAAGGACGTAGTCTAGCCTACTGCTTTCAGGTAGGGTACAAATAGGATATTTTTTCTGGTAGGCCTGCATAAGGATAATTGATTTGCCTAAAATCACTGTTACTGAATGATGGGAGGGGAAAGCAGAGCCAATTCAGAGCTGCCTTTATTACTCTAGGCACTCTATTCTAATTTAAGAAGGATAAATGTAGAAGATTGTCAGATTTCTTTGCTACTATAAAACATAACCTTTACTTCTACGTTAAGATGATTCTACTGACACATACCATTTGTGAGGAATAGGTATTAAATTGTTGGCTAGTATAGATGATAAATATGTCCTTGATTTAGCATTCATATCCAAGATTTTATGTCTGTCCTCTTCCTGTCCAAAAGATTATGTTTATGAGACAGGTTAGTATTACTTGGCTCTTGAAGAGGGCCCATAGCAAAACATGTAATAATTACCAAGAAAAAATTCTTTTTACTTCAGATAGTCATTATTTTAAATGTTTTACTTGGAAAACTTAAACTTGCATATTTGGTAAAGCTGGCCAATAATTTTGTGTATGTGTTTTAATAACCAGGAATACTAATTTAAATTTTTCAGTCTGGTAGATTATTTTTTAGATGGAGACCTCTACTGGAAGTATGAAGCAATAGATGGATTCTATTATACATTATAAAATATCTGAACAAATGAATGGTAGGGAGCTTTATTTTAAAAATAGTCAATGTAAAGCATCCTAGAGTCCTTTTAAAAGAATCTTATGATACTTTAGATAAGATACTTTTGGTTTATGACATCTTAAGTTTTATGAAAATCAGAATACTAAGTTTATATTTTGAGTTTTTTTAACTGTTTCTTGAATTTGCCCTGTGCCAACCACTGTACTAAATGGTTTACAATTATTCATTTCTTCTTCACACCTCCCTGTAACATAGGTACTGTTATATTGTTATCTCGATGTTATAGAAAACAGGACAAAGGTTTAAAAATCTTTCCCCAAGTCACATAGTAAGTTGAGGAGCTAGTATTTGAACCTGGACCACATAGATCTAGAAGAAGACATACTGTATTGTCTTCTCCCGAGTGCACATGATTACTAATTTATTTTTAAAAGTATGTAAAGACAGGACTTAAAGAGAATAAGCAAAATATGAAAATTGTTGAGGTAGTGTGTCATTGTGGCTTTTTATTTTTAAAAATTCTTTAATGTATCTTTTTACAGTAAAACATGTGCTGCAGTACAGTTTATAGTATAGTTCACTTCTACATATGTTCATTTTATCGGGTTTTTACAACTCTACAAGATTGGTATTATCCTACCTTATAGATGAGGAAAAAACCTTTAATTACTGTTGTTTTATTACCAAAGTCTTGAGATCAAGGACTTTTAAAAAAAAAAAATGTATATATCTCTTAAAGCCCTTATGTTAACATTTGACACATTATAGTTTATTTGAATCAGATCCCCTGACACCGGGGAGATGTTTATGATATCAGGTGGGTATGGTGGGCTTCATAGCAAATGGAAAATCTAATTTGGGAAATTCTGAAAGAATTGAAAAATTCTAAAATATAGAGTTAGTAGTATAAAGTTACATTGATCTGGCCCTAAACTTAACCTTTTCTTGTGCGGTTTTAGGAAACAAGCACCAAAGGTCAGTTTTGGTTGTAGATATAAATTAACATTGTGATAAAAATGGCATTTTGTGCAGTTTAATATAGCACTTAAACTACTTTCTTTAAGATAAAATAGACACTAGTGTCTCCCCGTCTCCTTACAAGGTACAACAGGATAGAATCTTCTGTAAGAGTTGACCCAGAGTAGTATTGATTTTGTTTCAAACTAGAGTGTAAAGATCCAAGGATTTTGCAAAGTAACTATTATTTTGGGGGAAAAAAAAAAAGGATACTGGGAATGATGTGGTAACTCATTGGAGGCATCATACTAATAGCTAGCATTTATCGAACATTTATAATTTGCCAGGCACTGTGCTCAACCTGCATTATTCTAGTCTTTAGAACCGTCCTATAAGATTGATACCATCATCATCATTTTATAGATGAGGAAACTTAGATTTAGAGAGCATAAGTAACTTACACAAGGTCACTCTACTACAAAGTGGTGGCACTGGAATTTAATCCAGATCTTCTGCCTCCAAACTCAACCATGATGCAGAATACTGCCCTTTATTCATTCATTCAGTGAATGATGAATGATTGATCATTTTTCATTTGCCAGACACTATTCTCTGCACTGGTCATACATGAGTGATGAAAACAAAATATTTTACCCTTTGGAGCAAGGAAAGGAGACAGAAAAAAATAAGTAAAACAATATATTAGGTAATAATAACTGCAAGGGGGAAAATAATGCAGATAAAGGAGATAGCTTTCAAATAGAAGAGTGTTACATCTTTAGATAGAGTGGACAAGAAAAGTCTTTCTAAGATAGTGACATTAAATAGAGACCCAAAGGAGACGAAGGAGCAAACCAGGTAGATAAGAGTGAACAAACAGCAATAGAGCATGCCTGGTATGTTTCAGAAACAATAAGGAGGCCACCATAGTAGCTAGAGCGAGCAAAGAGAAGTCGAGTATCAGAATCAGAGATAAAGAGAACTAGTTGCAGATCTTGGTAGGGCCTTTGTAACGTCTTTGCCTTTTACTGAAGCCATTGGAGGATTTCGAGCAGTGAAATGCCATTATCTGTGTCTCTCTGGGTGTTTTGCTATAAGCAGATTAAGGCGTGGGGAGGGGGTGTCAGGGCAGAAGCAAGGAAATATGTTAGAGGGCCAATAAAATAATCCAGGTGAAAATGATATGATGGTGGTTTGTACCAATGAGGTTCCCAGCTCTTGAGATGGTGACAGGTAGCCATATTTTGGGTATCTAAAGTTTCAAATCTAAAACTTTCAAGTCTTTAATTAGCAAATGCTACTTAAATACTGATAACTCATCAGGTGTCAACTTTTTATACCTTTTCTATTATAAACTTTATTTTCCTTCATTATCAAAGTATAGTAACATGCTCATTGTATACAATTTAGAAAATACAAACAAGTGGAAAATATTAAGTACTATTAATATCTAAGATTTTTTTCCTAGTCTTTTGCATAAGGACTGAACTTTAAAATCTGTCTACTGTAAGCTGTCTCTCTGTCTCTCCTGCTAAAATGTTAACTCCTTCAATGCAGGAGCTGTGCTCTTTATTTCTTTATCTTGGGTATCTGGTTCATAATAAGTGCTCAGTACTACTTATTTGTTTGAATTAACTATACCAATCAATTGGGTGCCATATCCTTGCATATTCTTTGAAGACAGATACTATGTTTTTTCATTAGTTTTAAGACTTGGTGAATGGGCAGTCATAAGTGTTGTTAGACTTAATGTACTCTGAACTCTAGCCATGCTTATCTATTTATAGTTCTCCAAACATGCCAAGTTTTTCTTGCCTCTTGATCTTTGCATGTGGTGTTTTCTCTGCTTGGAATTCTTCTTGCCTGATATATCCACCTTTGAAACTTAACATAAATGGCGCCTTCTCTAAAAAGCCTTTTTTTTATCTCCTTAAAGATCTTGAAGTCATCCTTCTTTACAATCCCCCTTTTCCCTGTTTATACCTCTATTATAGACCCTTTAATGACTTTTCATGTCTGTCTCCCTTATTGTATTGTGAGCCCAAGGAAGTAGGGACTTAGTTTTATGTATCTTCGTAGCCCGTCATCATAACACATGCGTAGTTCATGTATGGCTAAAGGAATCAGTGAATGAATGCTGGAAAGGGTTATTGGAAGTAAGAAAAGGAAATCACTGTGGTTTGAGGGTAGAGAGGAGTTTATGGTAGAGGCCTTAAACTTGATAGAAAAAAAATGACAGAAAAAAAATGAGGGAAGAGATGGAGGTCTTTTAAGGTTCAAGGAAAGGGAGGAAATGAGCCTATGTATAGTGTGTTTTATTTGTGTAAATGAACCCTGCCGCATCCTATTGGTGAAAGGTAAGATTGTGCCAAAGATCAGTATCAGATTTATAAGGATTTTGATACCTTATTCTGTACATAGTAAGGATGTAAGGTTTGTGGTGCTTGTTTTTTTAGCAAAAAAATTCCTGATAAAAATGATGTTCGGGGAACATTAATCTTACATTTCTGTATAGGATAGATTTCAGATGGGGAAAGTAGTGGCAGGAAATGGCAAACACACCTGCCTGGTTTATTCAGAAAATGGGATATTATTTTTATCAAATATTCAGATAAATGAATTCTGTTTTGCATTTTTAAATGAGGCATAATTGATATATTAGTTTCAAGTGTACAATATAATGATTTGATATTTGTATAGATTACAAAATCATCACCACAACTAGTTCAATTAACATCTGTCACCATACATATTTAATTTCTTTTTCTTGTGCTGAAAATTTTCAAAATCCAGTCTTCTACCTACTTTCATATATGTAATACAGTATTATTAACTATAGTCACCATGCTGTATATTACATCCCCATGACTTATTCATTTTATAACTGAAATTTTTATCTTTTGGCATCCTTCCCCCCATTGCATCCACGCCCCACCCCTGCCTCAGGCAGCCACCGATCTGTTTTAAATATCCATGAGTTCAGGGTTTTTTGTTTTTTTGGTTTTTTTGTTATTTTTAGATTCCACATATAAGTTAGATCATAAGGTATTTTTCTTTTTCTGACTTATTTCGCTTAGTATAATGCCCTCAGGGTCCATACATATTGTCTTAAATGACAAGATTTCATTCTTTTTAATGGTCGAATAATGTTTGTGTGTGTGTGGGTGTGGTGGCGTGTGTGTGTTCGTGTTTGTATGTGTATCACATTTTCTTTATCCATTCATCCACTGATGGACATTTAGGTTGTTTTCATTTCTTGTCTATCATAAATAATGCTGCAGTGAACATTTATTTTTTGATTTCTTTGGAAAACTTCTTAAAAAATAATAGACAAGGAAGTCGTTCAGAAAGCACTTCAGAACCTTGCAGTGTCTTTATGATTATGTTGTAAATACCAGTTTTCATCAGATTGTCAATTTACAGAAGAGCAGGTTAATAGGAAATTTCAGTTGTTGGCAAATTGGATAAACCAACTGGTTACTGTACTTTATTTCAGTGTCTGTCCACAATCATTAGTTTACAGTCAGGTAAAATTTTGGATTATGTGTAGATTAATCTTTTATCTCTATGCTGGCAGGAACTTTTTACAATTTTATTTCTAATTTCACTTTTTTTTCCTTAAGCTTTATAACTCAGCACTTGTTTATTAGCTCAAATAATTTAGCATCCTTTTTCTATTTTTCTAAAACCATGTGAGATAGTGTTTAGTGAGGATAAGGATATATATACACATAACAAAAACAGGCTGGACTGAAGACACATGTACATATTTGATACATTTAGTTCTTTAGAATATATTTTCTAATCTTGGATATTCCTGGACCCACATTTGTGTGGCTCATATGTGTAACTAAGAAAAAAGAATTATTTGCAAAGGGTGCTTGGGAATGAGGAGAATTGTCTAGTTGCATGTGTTTAGGATTACCTTATTAAAATTCTTCTGTAAGGATTTTGCTATTACATGGAATCTTATTTTGACATTAAAATGGTTTAATTTGGTTTGGACATTTCTATATTTTCTCCATTTAAAAGTGATCTCTAAATAGTATTCACAAAGGTTAGTGCTAGTAAATATTGCCTCCACCTTAACTCATCTTAATATGTGAAGAAATAGGTAAACTAACTGAGTAACATTCTGACTACAAAATGAGGAGAGGTATTCACAAACGACAATAATCCAGCATTTAGAATGAAATTAATTTTTCCTAAACTTCCTTACCTGTAACATCCAAGATATGGGATTACTTTTATCTATAAAAGCAGAGGAAGTTGTAACCTGGACAAAATATAGAGCTCTTTCCATATATTCAGAGAAAATTCAGCAATATTCTTCTTGCTGCCCAGCAGGGAGGATTCAGCCTTCTGAACTATAGCCTGAGTTAAGGAGAAAAACCCAGTTCATTCCTTTCTCTGCATCATTATTATGAGGAAAAGAAGTTTAAACTCCTAAAGAAATATCAAGTCTCCATTCATTGAGCAATTTGGGATGATTGGCTAAGGACCGGTTTTCTTGTTTTCTTTCTTTCTTTTTTTTTTTTTAAATTACAATCTATTTATTTTTTACTAATTTATTTTTAATTTTTAATTTTTTTATGGTTACATTGGGTAAAGAAATCCAGTAAGTTTCAGGTGTACAATTTCACAGTACAGTATATATATATTGCATTGAGTGTTCCTCTCCCATAGTTAGATTTCTTTCTGACCCCTTTTACCTGCTTCCCTCTTCCTCTCTGGTAACCACTAGTCTCTTGTCCCTCCTCCCCACTGCCCTCCTACTCTCTGGTAACCACTAGTCTGTTGTACATGTCCATGAGTCTCTGTTTATTTTGGACTGGTTTTTCTCACAAAGATCCTTACGCCAGCATTCTCAAACTGTTAATTAGGTGGGCAGTGGAAAAAAGTATTCCGACTTGAATATAACTTGGAAATTTTGTTGTAAGAGTTAGACATGGTTCTTTTTTGCAACACTTCTCAAAACTACCATGCTTATGTGTCTTGTGACTGTCCATGGAATTTTCCAAACACATGTGAGCACATATTATCCTATCCTTTCCCTTTATGGCCTCACCAGCTCCCAGCATGCATATCCACTCACATGGTTACTGTGAACAGTTTCAGAAATGCTACTGTCAGCAAAACTCTTGCTGGATTAAATAGACCCAGCTGGAATAGTCTTGAAAAATGCTTAAGTTACTGATATAGATGTGAAACCACATTGCCCTCCCAGTTCTGGGATACATGGGAAACATAATTGATCATAGACAGCTTGGTTGAAAAAGAGAGAGAACCCACATTTTAATGGCTTTGGTTTAAGTTGCAGTTATTATACTAAAGCAGCATAGAGTTCCTTGAGAGGAATCTTTTGATGTCTGAAGATTATGAACCCTGGTAAGTGAATTAGGAAATATTTAGTATGGAGTGTTGTTAGGATTAGGCTATAACACTTCATTGTGAATTCTTCCTACTGGTATTATCATCTGAACACAATTTGAGAAAGCATTTCAATTAGACCTGTAAATTATCAGATTATCTTAAATATTTGAACTTGAAGAAGAGCCAGGGTGGTTCCTTCAATTAACCATTAGTAAAGGCATCCAATGAAAAATATATTTGTTCTACAACATTATTCTAATATAGTCCTTTAAGTGAATATGCAAAGATCACAAGAATAGTCATTTATCAATTCCTTATGAATAGTTGTATTTCCATTGACAAAGAGATCCCTTAAGACAATACAAGCTTTGTTTCTCTAGAATATAAATAAGCAGAAAGCTTACACTGTATCTTGACATAATACATACTCCTTTCTTGAGAACAATGTGAAGATAACAAATTGGGCATATATTAGGAAATTATTAATGTGGAAAACAAACATCAAGGACATTTCATTAAGTCAGGGTAGATTTAGTCCAACTTCTTAGACTTGCTAATACTCTACAAGATAACAATTGATATTGCAAACTGTATTAGGATATTGGTCTCATTGCTTTTATAAACAGTGTATAACAGTGGCTTACACACGACTTAAGTTTGTTTTCAAGTAAAAGTTCAAACATAAATAGTCCAGGACTGTTAATGTAGCTCTAAAGGAGCCCTTCAGCCACCTATTTCTTTGTTATCCTCTACATATGGCTTCCATCTCCTGGTGCCATATGTAGATGGCCACTCCAGCACCTGCCAGCACATCCTCATTCCAGCCAACAGGATAAATTAAAAGTGAGTAGGAAAATAAAGTGAATAGGAACTCATTCTTTCTTAAAGGCATATGCCTTTTCCATTCACATCTTATTGGTCAAAACCTTGTCACACAAGGAAGGCTGGGAAATGTAGTCTTTAAGGTTTTATCAAACATTCATAAAGCTGATCATGTAACAAGCCATAAAGCACACTTTCATACATTCCCCCAAAAGTCACATACAGAAATATCTTGCTAAAACTTCTGTGTGGTAAAAGAACACACACACACAAACTCACACACATACATACATTTATACATTATATGTGATATGTAGAAAGTATATGAGTATATGTGTAGATAGTTAGCAGTCTCTGTTACTCTGAAACACTTTTCCAGTTGATGAAGTGCCTTCCGAGTAATCAAAAGAAGAATAGACTGTGCTTAGTAGAACTTAAGTTGTTTAGTATATTGTATTCTAATTCTCTGTAAATAAGTAACGTATGGATTTAGAGAATTACAGTGTATTAAGTAAAATGAGACACTCAGTTCCTGAAGATGTCTGAGTGTATACGAGTTTTTTAATTAGTTATACACACAATGCATATAGATGTGTGTGTATATATATATGTGCACTTATGGGAATATAATGAAATCTAATATGATTTGATATGTAAATACTTGATTTATAGACCGTTTATCAAAAATAGATGTTGAACACAAAGTAAAATCAATTAATAGTTTATTAAAATGAGTACTTTTCATTACAGTTGATTTCCACAAAAGGAAAAAAATGGTGACTTAATGATGTGATAATCTACTTAAGTTGTAATGTGATGTAGGAAACTCTAGTTCTTGTTTCAAAATTAAATTACTACAGTTTCGAAATTGTAAAAGTAATTGGTGTACACATCTTGTTTAAATGTAGGGAAATGTACCTATTCGAATATATGCATTAATTTTTATAGACTTCATAATAGTTTGTCTATAAACACATGAACATGAATGACAGTTCCTTTTAGCATAATTTTTATATTAAATTTCAACTTAAATTTAGAAAACTTTTCAAATTATATTTTACATTTGTGAAGTTTTATCGCTGAGCAAGCACTTTTCATGTACATGATATTATTTGATAGTATCCTAAAGCTTGTTTTTAATTATTATTTTCTGATAAATTTAAAATTTTTTTAAGTTTCTTTTTGTCTTAGCTACATTCACATATTTTGACATGTGTTTGTCATCCAGCTCTAAGTATTATACTTAAAATTTCCTCTTTAATCCACAGATTAGTTTTCGGATAGAAGATTTTTAAAGTGCTCTTTGTTATCTATTTTTTGTTGGTTTTAATTTTATTGCTTATACTTTGTAAACGCAGTCTATATTTTGTTGATTTGGAGGGTTATGTATCAGGGTTTCTTTTGTGCCCTATTATATGATCGATTTTTGTGAAGGTTCTGTATAAACTCAGAAAGATTATATTCTGTGTTTGTTGTAACGTCATGTATGTCATGTGTCATTAGGCTTTCAAAATGACATTTTTAAATCTTTCAAATCTTTGCTCTTTTTGTTGCTTCATAATTTTTTGAATGCATGTTAACCTACAGTTGGAATTGTTGATTTGTTGGTTCTGCACCACAATTTTCTGTTGCTTTATGTATGTAGAGGCTGAATATATATATATATATATATATATAAAATACATGTATATAGTTGTTTATATATATTTATGTGTTTATATATTCATACTCATTTAATTTTTGACCAGTATATATTATTCCTATTTGTCTCTTTTGTCTCCCTCCGCTTGAATTTTAATTCTTTTTAATTTAATTCTGAGTTTAACCCATTTATATTTAATGTGATTATTGTTGTACTGCGTTTAGCTCTGCCATTTTACATTGTATCCTTTCAATGTCTAAATTTAATCTCAGTGTCCTCTCTCATTCCTGTCCAGTAAATTCCAAGAACTTTAACTTACTCTCTCTCCTTGCTACTCACATTTTGTTGGTATAGGGTCGTGTGACTTTTATTTTTATGAATATACTTTAAAAAACATACTCTAAAATTTTCCCTTTCCATAGTTTGTTATGGATTAATTTCTCACGAAATTACATCTTCAAAAATTTTTTTCAGTGAGCATCTTTTTGTGGTAAACTTTGAGATATTGTATGCCTAGAATATCATTATTTGCCACTCACATTTAAGTAATAATCGATCTTGATATAAAATTCTAAGTATAGGTTTTTTCCCCTTTAATATTTGAGGCTAAGATTTCATTGTCCTTTCATTGTCCTGTGCCAGTGTTGCTCTTGAGATGTCTGATAGCAATTTGATCTTGTTCTTTTGTATATGATCCTCCCCCTTATTGGAAGCTTTTAATTTTTTTTTGTCTTTAAAAAGCTTAAATTTTACTCTAATATGTTTAGGTACAGGCTTTTTTCTTATGTTCTTACCATTTTAAGCCATTTCAATCTGAGGTTTCATGTATTTGCATTCTATGAAATTCTTGGCCATTGTTTTTTTTTCAAATTCTTTACCTTATTCTTTGCTTATGGAATTCCTATTAGGTAGATATTGATACTTTTATACAGTACTACTTTCCCCATATCTCTTTAAATTTCTCTTTTAGCATTCATTTTTTTATCCCTTTCTGTTGCTCTTTGGGACATTTCTTAAATTCAGTCTTAAAGATTAATTTTTTATTCAGCTCTGTCCATTCTGTTGTTCAAACTATTTAAAAATTTTTATTTCAGTGGTTATATATATATGTGTTATAGCCAGTATTTTCTTTGTGCTTAACTGCTTATTCTTGCTTCATGCTTCTAATATTTTCCCATTTCTAAGACTATTATGACTTTTAAGATTCTTTTTCAATTAGTTCTGCTGCAGCTTTGAATAGGTTATTTCTTGTGCATTTGTGTGTGGGTGGGGGTATTTATCTCCTCTCCCTGTTATGTTAGTGATTCTCAAATGTTTCCTTAATTTTTCCTCCTACTTGTGACTTTTATAATCCTGAGATGCTGGTTAATTTAGATAGTGAGAGATGGACATACACTGAGTTCAGCCATTCTTGGCATTTTATTGACATGTGGCTCTTGTTTCTTCGGGACACTTTTCCGCAGGCACTGCTTCCATTAGTAGGGTGCCTTCCTCTCTTCTGTTTGTTTTAGTCCTGATATCTACCTGTTTCTGTTGCTTTCCTACACTAAGGAAATAGTAGCAGGGGCAATAACCCACTTAAGAAAGTCCAACCTAATAAAAAGAAATGCAACTAGAATTCTTAATGCCAGTTTATACTCTTTCAGTGGATTCTGACTTTCCTATGCTCTGTGGCTCCCAAACCATGTCCTACCATTATTATCTGTGTCCCAAGTGTTGATGAACTGGATTCTGAGATCCAGCAATGTTTCTATCATCTTACTGTTATCTCCACAATAGGATTCATAGGAAGGGGCCAACACCAGCAAATGATGCTGATCTTTTACCTTTTCAGGAAACAAAACTCATATCTTACTTTTTAGGTAGTAGCTATAAGTGATTATTAAATTTCTTTCAAGTTCTCAGAACATCTTAGACTATTAGAGTAGTTTTATGAAAGATAAGAAAGAAATAAATGTATCTTTAATAATTTATGTCTCTTTCCCCACACATAAAATTGTGCTGTTGTGGATACAGTACATTTTGAAAACCTTTTATGATAGGAATGTAACTGACTTTTAAACTTCTGTGATATGTAACAGCTACTATTTATTGTGTCCTGGGTACTGCACTGTTTTATGTTTGTAATTTTGGGAAAAGACCAGAATGATTTCTGCAATGAGTGTTAAATTAATAGGTTTATAAGAACTGTGGATTACTATTGACTCTTTAAGACAAAAATTATACTCAAATAGTTTAGCAACAATAAATTCTATTAAAGTCATAAAATGTTTTACCTGTAGAAGAGGGAAATAATTGAAGGAGAAAATATAGAGAGTGTTATTATCGAGAGAATTTTTCATTTTTATATATAGGAAATTTGTCACTTTTATATATAGTTTATGGGTTTTCTCTGTTCTTTTGGTTCAGGGGTTATATTCGGGATGACTATACAGAACTCTATTGTTTTTAGAGTACTTAATATTTATAGAATAGAAATAGAAATGATCACTGAAAAATTACTGTGTCACTATTTCTCATCTAGTTTTTCATCTAGAAGACTAGTATGCATAAGTATTTAAATTTACTTCTAGTAATCTTTAGATCTAGCCTTTACCTTAAAGCCTAATTTTCTCCTCTTTTTTTGTGCTTCCTGTTTATATTTGCTGGTGGAACCCAAAACAATGATTGTATGAAGTGAAGAAGAAAAGACAGATTAGAAAATTGCTGGCTTTATGTAGCTAGAAGGTTTTTTTGTTTGTTTTCGTTTTGTTTCGTTTTGTTTTGTTTTGTTTTGTTTTTGCTTGACATTATTTAAGCAGTGAATTTGTGAAATCATTTTTTCCCACTTTAAACTAAATATAATTTATACACAGTAAAATTCACCCTTTTTAGTGTATTGCTCTGCTAGTTTTGACATATGCAAATAGTTGTATAATATAGAACCACCAGAATAGACATACAGAACATTTCCATCACTCCTGAAATTGCTCTGTCCTCTGTAGGTAATCCAACATTCCATCTTCTGTCCCTGGCAACCAACTAGTCTGTATTATGCCCCTATAATTTGTGTTTTTAAAACATCATATTAATGAAATCATATTATAAGTTTGATTTTCAGTCTGGCTTCTTACATCTGAGATTCATACACATTGCCTTTATTAGTAGTTTATTCCTTTTAAATCCTAAGTAGTATTCCATTGTATGGTTATACTGAGATTCTTTATCATTCCCTAGTTGACAGAGATCTGGGTTTTTTCCAGTTTTTGGTGATTAAAAATACTACCAATATTCTCATATAAGTTTTGAGTGAACATAAATTTTTGCTACATTTGGGTAAATACCAAGCAGTGAAATTGCTTGGTATTTACCCAAATGTATACAATTAAATATATTTATTTTTTATTTATATATTTATATATTATATTTATATAATATAAATACAATTAAATATATGTTTACAGTATAACTGTAAATATATTTAATTGTATAAGAAACTGCTAAATAGTTTTTAAGAATAGCTGAACCATTTTGCATTTCTGTCAGTAATATATGAGAGTTCCAGTTGTCCCTCATTCTTGCTACTAGGGGCTTGGCATTGTTAGTTTGTTTTTTAATTTTAGCCATACTAAAAGATGTGTAGTAGTATGTCATTGTGTTTCCCTAAATGGCTAATGATGTTAAGCATCTTTTATGTTTATTTGCTATCTATATATCTTCTTTAGTGAAGTATCTGTTCAAATCTTCTGCCCATTTCTTTATTGAGTTGTTTTCTTATTATTGAATTTTGTGAGTTCTTTAAATATTCTGGATATAAATTCTTAATCAGAAATGTGATTTGAAATATTTTCTCAGAAGCTTTTGTTTGTCTTTTTATTCTCTCTTCAGTATGTTTTTAAGAACAGCTTTATCGAAAAATAATTCATACACAATAAACTGAACATGTATAAAGTATCCAATTTGGTAAATTTTGACAAATGTATATATACCTATGACCATCACCACAATCAAGATGAAGACCATATTCATCACCCTCAAAAGTCTTCAACTGCCCCTTTGTTATTCTTTCTTCCCACCTATCCCCAGACAACCATTAATTATTTTTAACTACAAATTAGTTTGCATTTTTTAGAATTTTACATAAATAAAATCATAAAATATATATACTTTTTTGTTGTCTTTCACTAGCAGAATTATTTTGAGATACATCTATGTCGCATGTATCAAAGTTCATTAAGTTCATTCTTGTTTTATTGCTGAGTAGCATCCTATTGTATTAATGCTACAGTTGGGTTATTTCCTGATTTTTGGCTGTTACGAAAAGCAACACTCTGAACACTTGTTTTCCTAACCATTTTAATGGATTTATACTTTCATATAAATGAAAGTGAAATGGCTGGGTAATATGGTAAGTGTAAGTTTAACATTTTAAGAAGCTGCCAAACTGTTTTCCAGAGTGATTATAACATCTTACATTCCCATCAACAGTGTATTAAGAGTTGTAGTTGGTTCATATTATCACCAACACTTTATAGTCTTTCATTTTAACTATCCTGCTAGGTGTGTAGTGATACCTTATTGTCATTAGAATTTGCTTTTCCCTCATGACTAATGATGTTGAGTACTTGTCATGTACTCATTTGCAATTTGTATATCTTTTTTGGTGGTTGGTTCAAATATTTTGAGTACTTTTTTCTTTATTGGATTGTCAGTTTTCCTTATATTTGAGTGTTTTTTAATATTCTGAATATTATCAGATAAGTAATTTACAAATATTTTTCCCAGTCTGTGCCTTGTTTTTTTTTCATTTTTTATGAGTTTTTAATTTGATAAATTTATCAGTTTTTTCTTTCAAAATTCATGCTTTTGATGTTGTATGTAAGAAATCTTTGCCTAACCCATTGTCACAGATTTTCTCCTATTATCTTCCTCTAGATGTTTTATAGTTTTAGTTTTTTTTAACTTTATTGAATAATCGATATGTAATTGTGTATATTTAAACTGTACAGCATCATGATTTGATACACATATACTCCATAGAATCATAGATAGCTTTAGATTTTGCATTTAAATGCATGATCTGTCTTGACTTAAATTTTGCACGTGTGTCACATATGGATTGTTTAATATTATCAGTTTCACTCTAAGTAATGCCTTAGTGACATCTCACAAATTTTGATAATTTCTGTTTTTATTTTCATTCCATTCAATATACTTTTTAATTTCCCTTTATTAGTTATTATTTGACCCATGGGTTATTTATAAGTGTTTAGTTCCAAGTATTTGGCAATTTTGCAGATATCTTTTAGTTATTATTATTGATAGTTATTGAATATAGTTTCATTCCATTGTGGTCAGAGAGCATACTTTTTATGACTTGAATCCCTTTAAATCTATTGAGAGTTGATTTGTGGCCTGGAATGTGTTCTGTCTGGGTAAATGTTGCATGTGCTTGAGAAGAAGATGTATTCTGCTCTTGTTCTTTGAAGTAGTCTATAAATATCGTTCTATCAGTTATTAAAGAAGAGTATTGAAATCTCTGACCGTAATTGTGAATTTGTCTGTTTCACCTTGCAATTTAATAGTTTTTGCTTGATATATTTTTGAAGCTCTGTTAATTTTGTACAGAAATAATTTGGATCATATGTCCTCTTGGTAAAATTACCCTTTTATAATCAAGAAATGACCTTTTTATCTTTGGTAATATTAATTTGATTTGAAATCTACTTTGGTATTAATATAGCCACTCCAGAATTCATTTGACTAATATCAGTATGGTATTTTTTTCCATTTCTTTTACTTTTAACCTTTTTGTGTCCTTATATTATATGCATTTTTTGTGTCCTTATATTATATGCATTTTTTGTAGGCACCATATATTGGGTTTTGCGTTTTTCCCCCCGATCTGACAATCTCTGTCTTTTAATTTGCTTGTTTAGACCATGTACATTTAATATGACTGATGATCTGGTTAGGTTTAAATCCACCTTACTGTGTGTTTCCATTCTTAGTGTTTTAGTCATGTTGTTACCATTTCTAGTTCCCTCATTCATTTGTTATAGATCCAAATTTCCATAAAATTTGATCACATCACTATGTTCTATCTTGACTGAAAGTAGACATCTCAGTTTTTTCTTTTAACCTCTTTGCTTTGGGGATTTATGATTTATAAATTAATTGGCGCCAGTTGACATAACTTTTAAATGCTTTAACTTCATGATTTTTAGTGGGTCTTTTTTTTTTTTTTTCAGTTTTTGTAGCACACATTTAAAGATAATTTATTTTCATTCTTTAAAGATAGTGAAGATAAATGAGACTTACTCCTTCACGAATATACTTATCTACTGCCAACCCCAAAATTTCAATATTGAATTTATTTAGTGTTCTATAGATAACCCTATAGTTCAGCTAACTGACTAATTTGGTACTTCAGCCTCAAAATAACATGCTTATTATTTTGCTTCCCCTCCCTTCTCACCATATACAGAAAAATAATCCTATTGAATATATTTTTTTGATTGCTTAGATCTTCTTGATAAATTGAAATTTTCACTAGAAATGAACACCAATTTATTATACAAAATGTAGTTTTATATGTTTAGGATCTCCCTCAGTAGTTAAATTCAAGTAATTGTATTAAATGGCTTAAAGCCATCCTTTAAGTCACATTTCTGTAAATGGATATTGTCTTCTATGGTAGGTGAAAATCTGTTTTCTTTCTTTTTTTAAATTTTTAAATTTTTTATTTTTTTATGGTGACATTGGTTAACGAAATCCAGTAAGTTCCATCTGTACACTTTAACAGTAAGGCATATATATATTTACACTGCATGTTCACCTCCCATAGTTACATTTCTTTCTGTCACCACATATTTGACCCCCTTTACCCCATCTGTCTCCCTCCTCCCCCCAACCCTTACCCTCTGGTAACCACTAGTCTATAGTCCATGTCCATGAGTCTCTGTTTGTTTGTCCTATTTATTTGTTGCTTTTAGGTTTATATCCCACATATAAGTGATATGCGATTTTCAACTTTTTCTGTCTGAGTTATTTCGCTTAGCATGATTATCTCATGGTCCATCCATGTTGTTGCAAATGGCATTATTTCATCTCTTCTTATGTCTGAGTAATATTCCATTGTATGTATGTACCACAGCTTGAAAATCTATATTTCAAAAAGAGGTCTATTTAAGGGAGTATAACTTGAAATTTTTGTTTAAATGGTTCCTTATACGTTACTTTAAAATAACAAGTTTTTTACCTGTGTTTTAAATAATCCAGTAACTGAGGAAATGTTTAATGACTGGGCAGGAATGGCAAGTCACTAAAAACACCAACAAACTGGTTCTGGGTTCTTCACCTCTATTGCTGGTAGTCATCTGTTGTGGGGATGGGAATAAGGAAGATGATTTAAGAAGTCATTAAAGACAAAGTCATTAAAAGTCATTAAATTTTGTTGGGACAGCCTACTTCTTACAAGACAGCATGAAGTTTTCTGTGGGGCCACTTCCCAGTGAAACTAATATACATTAATTTTAAAAAGCAGTCATTAAATCTTTGGAAATGGTCCTAAGAGCATACAGCAAATGAAGAAAGAAGATCTTCTAAAACATGGTAAGAACAGCTAAGATCTGTGATAATATGAATCAAGATTTGCTTCCTCACTCTCCTTTACTAGCTTAGTAAAATGGAAACTTCACTCCAGAGTGATGTGGCCAAGAACATGGGGTTCCTTCTCTTTCCACGTCCTAGTTAGAGGGTATCTTCCTGAGAGAAGCAAGACATCAAGCATTGTTCATTCTGTTCCCCAGCTGCCTGTTACTGAGGCTGGGTTCTGAGCGAATGGGGCTGAGAGACAGAGGCTCATTCTTCTGCCCAGTTTTCATTCATGGCACAGAGGCTCTACTTGTGCATTGCTGCTAAAAAATATTGGTATACCATGCCACCCATGCCACAGCTCTTAAGGCAGCAGTTCCACCTTAAAAGAGCCAAGTTGAGAAGACCTGAGGCCACTTTCCCCCATTTCACCAAGTGTTCATATCCCAAAGCGGAGTTGTCACTCAGATGTGCACTACTATTCCCACCCCCCAGTTCCAGAGCCGTGGCTCAGAGACTTGACTTAGGGGAGAACCAGGCTGTCAAATAGAGAGCTCTGAGTCTCTTTCCAAAGGAAGTAACTTCATTTGCAACAGTATGTGGAGAAGTTCAAGCTTAGGGGTACTCTCAAAAACAGTGGAGGTTATGAAAAGCAATTAGGAGATTAGTGGATACACTGGAGATAAATGAACTTGCTAGTTTGCTAGAGAGAACCACGGCAATAAAGAGCTGGAAGGAGATCTCCTGGGGGCAGAATCAATCTCAGGCCCTAACCTTGGGAACTATCCCTTTAGTGGAGCCCAAATTTGTTTGGATTAATCTATGGAACATTTGATGCTTCGGGGCATTGTTGAAAACAGTAATCACCTGGCAAATAGTGGTGCTTAATAGCTGCGTTTGACCAGGAGAAGAGACAGGGAGTCCTGCCAAAACCACTATCATCTTATGGTAACTTTGAGAATACCCAAGGCTGTACTTCCTGAAGAGTAATATCAGAGGCTTCACACTGAGGGAGCATGGGGGAATAGACCTCACAGACACAATTCAGACAATGACTAAATAAATAAACAAGTGAATAACAATAACAAATCCCAAAGGCAGGCAACCAGTATCCAGAGTCACCATAATATAGTATCTAAAATGTCCTGATTTGAACAAAATATTATGAGACATGCAAAAGAACTGGAAAGTATGACCTGCACACCGGAAAAAAAAGGCAGGCAGCAGAAAATTCTGATGAAATTGACCAGATGTCAATTTAACAAAGATTTCAGAGTGGCCATTACAAAATATCATACAAGAATTCACTCTGAGAGAAATCACTCTGTCGGTGAGTGAAAGAAGGGGAATCATGATTAAAGAAGTAAAGTATGATGACAGTTTATATCAAATCGAGAATATCAATAAAGAGAAATCATAAAAAATGAACTAGGTGGAAATTCTGGGTTTGAAAAGTACTAAATGAAATGAAAAATTTCGTAGGGAGGCTCAAGGATAAATTTGAGCTGACAGAAGAATTAGCCAACTTGACGACAAATTGATAGAAACTATGCAATCTGAAGAACACAGAAAAAGAATAAAGAATGATGAACAGAGTCACAGAGTAATGTAGGACACCATTAAGTGTACCAGTATACACATAATGGGAATACTGGGAGAGAAAGGAGCAGAAAAAATATTTGAAGAAATTACAACTGAGAACTTCTCAAATTTATTTATTTAAAAACATAAATCTACATATTTGGAACCTCTATGAACTCCAAGGAAGATAAAGTCTTAAGAGACCTATAGACACATCATAGTGAAAATGCTGTAAGTCAAAGATTAGAAAAAATCTTAAAAGCAGCAAGAGAATAACAGATCATCACTTATAAAGGATTCCCATAAAATTAATAGACTTTTCATCAGATGGGCAAGATATAGTAGTATAACACATTCAAAGTGCTTAAAGAAAAAAATTGCCAATCAAGAATCCTATGTCCCGTTAACTCTTTCAAAAATGAAGATGAAATACTTTTCCAGAAGAATAAAACAAAATTCATTGTTATCGGATCCAGCTTAACAGGAAGTACTAAAGGAAGCTCTTCAGGTTGAAAGCAAGTGATTTGAATCCACACAGTAATTTGAATCCACACACATACGAAAAAGAACACTAGTAAAGGTAATTATATAGTAATAAAAGACAGTGTAAATGCATATTTCTTCTCCTCTAAACTGATTTAAATAGCAATTGTATGAAAATATGTGTATATAAAATGTCTTCTGGGCCTATAGTACATGGAAATGCATTATATGGGCCGATAATAACATAAAGGAATTTTATGGGAGCAAAGCTGTGTTGAGCTACAAAATAACTTAAATAACTTCAAATGGTAACGCGAATCCATAGGAATAAGTCAGGAGAAACATAAATGATGAATACGAGGCTAATATAACAAAACCTATAAATATATACTTGTTCTCTCAGCCTCTTTAAAGTTCATAAATTATATAAAGTAATAATTGTAATTGTTATTACAATTATAGCATTCATAGATTGAGTTATAACATTTTATTGAGTTTGTAACATAAGTTACAAACATATATATGTATAAAAAAATAGCATATAAAGGGAGGAAGGGATTAAAGTTACATAGGAGTAGCATTTCTGTATCTCACAGGAGTTAGTATAAATCTGAAACTACATCTGTTAAAATATGTATGGGAAGCCCTAGAAAAAAACATAAAGGAAATAACAAAAAAAAGTGAAAAAAATCACTAAAGAAATTAAAAAATTAAAATGCATTAGAAAATAATACAACAAAGCAGGAAAGGAGGAAAAGAGAAACAAAATTACCTGAGACACATAAAAAACAAAAAGTAAAATGGCAGATATAAATCCAACTATATCAATAATGACATTAAATGTAAATGGATTAAACAATCCAAAGTCAGAGGTTGGCAGAGTGAGTAAAAAATATACACAGGATCCAATCATATTTTCTCTATAGGAGACATACCTTAGATGCAATGACACAAATGGATTGAAAGTAAAAGGATGGCAAAAGATATATTATTCAGACAGCAACCATATGGAAGCTGGAGTGACTATACTGATATCAAACAAAATAGACTTTAAAATGATAAAAAAAAATGTTACTGGATATTAAAAGAGGTATATTTTATATTGATAAAAGTATCAGTTCACCAGGAAGATATAAATGTATGTATATAAAATGTCTTCTTAAACATGTATGCATCTAACAACAAAGCCCCAAAAGGCATGATGCAAAAACTGACAAAGAGAGATAGTTAAATAATAGTTGCAGACTTCGGTACTGCACTTTCAATATTAAAATGACTAGGGAAAAGATTAACAGGGACATATAAGTCTTTAACAGCAATGTAAATTAACTTTATTAACAGACATCTATAGTACACTCCCCCGTGACTGGAGAACTGGAGATCCCTGCTTTGAGTAGAAACTTCATATAGTGGCTTCCTGGATTCATTTATCCTGCATTTATAAGATGTCAATTAATGCACAATCCTTAAAGAACATTATATTGCCCGAGTGAGGTAAACCCTTAAAGGCAGACCCATTGATGACTGAATCTGAATTTATTTCAAAAAGAGGATTTTGAGTTTATGAGAGAATGCCAAATACTAATTGTATGTATTGGTTCAAATACGTCAGTCTGAACACATTAATAAATTCTTGGTTTTCAGGTTTTATTGATCTGATTTTTAGTGCTATGATCTATTTTAAGAGTAAAGTACCCTTGCAAGTTCTTTGGGTCATTTTGGATAAGGTTAGAGTATAAACCAGGGCTGAATTTGCTGATTCTGTTTTCATTTATATTTTCTTTACTTCACTTATGTTTTCATGTTCTTTACATCTGAGCTTAACACCTTTTTCAGGAGACCTTATTTACATTTATGTAGCACATTTATCAAAGGTCATTTGTATATATCTCATTTGAGTCTCACAAATTTTTGAGATTGATAGGTCAACTGTCATCCTCTTTTTCTTTGTGTGTATGTACACATATGTGTGCATGTGTTTTGAATATGTGTGTACATGAATTATGGCATACTTTTTTACCATTTGGATTATAGACAGTAGCTTCCCATTAGTGTCCCAATAGACAACAATGGTGGAACTCAGTACCTTAAGTTGAAATTCTCTCCCTTCCAAGTTCCTAAACCTTTTTGTTTTCTGTTCTAGGTTGGTTGTTCAGATTACTGTTATTGCCAGTGCACACACAACCATATATTCATACAAAATGATCATAGTTATAACTAACACTTATTGAGTACTTAAGTATCTGTAAGTGTGGCTAGAGAATTGTTCTAGCTAAAACAAATTACTTGAAGACATTCTGAATATACTACTGTTCTTGGTCTTAAGTTAGGACAGTAGTTCTCAACAGAGGGCAGTTTTGACCTCCAGGAAACATTTGACAACATCTGGAACATTTTTGATTGCCATGACTAGTGAATACTACTGGTGTTTAGGGGTAGAGGCTAGGGATGATGGTAAACATCTTGTAGTGTACAGGATATCCTCCCACAAATTATCTGGCCTAAAATGTTAAAAGTGCTGACTGAGGTTAAGAATCTCTGGGTTAAGGTGATTTTGTTCTTATGTTATGAGCAGTGATGAAAGTTTGAGGGAAATGTTTTCTTCTAATGTTTTTTTTAACTATGATATTTCCATGCCAATATTCCTCAGGACATAAGCTGGCCACCAGAATGTTTAACTCTGTAAAGGTTTAGGTGTCTGCCATCACAGGGAAAACCTAGAACTGCTCTATATTGCCTGACCCAGTCTACCGAAATGTCTATTTCTACCTCTGGGTGATTTTAATCAAGAGACCTCAGTGCTGGTTTTGCCCTTTGGTTTTGGTTAAGGCAACCTTCATTCTACCTGGTAGGATTCAATCACTGAATCCGTGAAAAAAAAATTTTAATTTCAGTTCATTCTCTCATAGACTCCTTATGAAAACTTATTCATTCCTATTTTTATAACTTGATGCTCTGAACATCAGTAGTTTCATGGAAGGAAGGAATTATCAAATATTATTATACTCTGCCATATTGGATGGAACTCTCTACATATAAGACAGGAGAAAGATATTAAGTCATATTAGCTCAGCCAGTGTCATATGAGCTAAGTGTTTGGTGAAGCCATGATTCAACTTTTCCTGTGTCTGATATAAAAGCATACTGTTCATGCTGCTGCCACTCAGATGCAAATAGAGCTTTGTTTAACTATATTAAGAAATGAATCTTTTTGTTTTATAAGTTATTCAGGATTCTCTCTTTTTCTCCTGTTCTGCTTGAAGTACTTCATTGCTGGCATTTATCTCAGTAATTTCTAGAAGGTAAACTGTTAACCTTTTGAAAAATGTCATTAACCTCTATTATTATAGTAGTGATTGATGAAAATCCAAGTGGTACTGTTTTTCTCTGAAAGAATTTACTTTTAGTAACTAATTAATACTCTGTGAGGCAAGAGAGAATTTGCTTACAAATGTTTAGATCGTATTTTATTTCTAACTAGAGAACTTCTGACAGAAGTCAGAATTTTTGTTTCAGACATTATAGTTTAGGAGACTCTATAACTATGGTTCTCTAACTGAGGTCCGAAGACCAGCAGCATCAGCATCAGGGCTTGTTAGAATGCAAATTTTCAGACCTACTGAGATCATCTCAGACCTGCAGAATCAGAAACTCTTGGTTTAGGGCTGAGCAGTCTGTGCTTTAACAAGTCCTCCAGGTGATTCTCATGCTTAGTAAAATTTAGGACTGTCTCTACAGAATATCTTGTTGAATTGAGTTCTTTTGATTTTAATGAAATGCCCTTGTTCTCTTTCTGGTTTTACCACATTTTAAAACTATTATTTGTGGGGAGGTAAATTGTCCAAATTATTGACTGAACTCAAGTAGCATATATAAAATATTTAAAGAAGAACTTCTTAGGCCGATTTGAGAAATATTATTTCAAGGGATTGGGATAGGTATTTGTATAAATCATAATAAAATGAAGCCCTCAAGAGATTTAATTTGAAATCCTGCATTGTTAAAGTATAATTGTTTGGAATTCAGGGGCTGCTGAGTTGAACAGACTTCTGAGGCATGAAATCAAGGAATATTAAAAAACACACACGCGCGCTCCCATAGTAACTTTTAAAATGGAAATGAGGATATCGAAGAGGGAGTATGCTGAAAACTGTAACTGTATTTTTAAAAAGTCTTAAACTATATTCTAAAAGGTCATGGTATACTGTAGTAAATATATATTGTGTAGAGATGTTATTTCAAATAGTGGTTAAAAAGAATTCCAGATTTAGGTACCTATCTATAATAGCACTATTAGCCTGTTTGAGGATGGTTATTTTTAAATTGTAGTTTAATTAGTATTAGTGCTGTAATTACTGTATCCATAATGACTGAACTACCATCAAAATGATAGTCTGTTACCTATAATATATAGGAGATATAACATTAAATTTATAAAGCTATATAGTTATCTATAGCTTCTAAATCTTTGGACCTTGCTTCTTATTACAGAAGCAGTGCATGAATAGTGAGATATCTCAACTAGTGATCATGATTTTTCTCTCTGTGTGATATATTTTTTCCCCAAGCCTATTAACTTCTCTTTTTTAAAATTTATTTATTTAAAATTAGTTTCAAATATACAGTACATTGGTTAGACCTCTATATAGTTCATGAAACGATCCTCCCAATTGCTCCCTCCCTCCCCTGGCCCTCCACCTAGCCAACATATTAATGCTAACTGCATTCCTTCTGCTGTGCTCCCCATCCCCGTGACCAGCTATCACTACTATTTTGTACTTCTTTAACCTTTCACCCCATTCTCCCAGCACCGCTCCCCTCTGTCTGTCACCAAATTGTCCAGTATATTTGTGAGTCTGTTTTTGATTAGTTTGTTCTTTTTGTTCCTTAGATTCCACATATGAGTGAAATCATATGGTATTTATCTTTCTCTGACTTATTTCACTCAGCATAGTAACCTCTTGGTCCATCCATGTCGTTACAAATGGTAGGATTTCATTTTTTTTAATGGCTGAGTATTATTCCATTGTATATATGAACCATAATTTCTTTATCCAATCGTCTTTTGATGGGCATTTAGATTGCTTCCATATCTTAGCTATTGTAAATTGTGCTGGCATGAATATCGGAGTGCATAGATCTTTACGAATTATTGTTTTGGTTTTCTTTGGATAAATAAGTGCAATTGCTGGGTCAAAAGATATATCCATTTTCAATTTTTTGAGAAACCTCCATACTGTTTTCCATAGCGGCTGTACCAATTTGCAATCTCACCAACAATGTATGAGGGTTCCCTTTTCTCCGTATCCTCGCCAACTCTGTATGTTATATTTTTCATTAGCAAGTTATACTACTATACAACAACTTGAGTCTGATCCCTAATTTTCTTTCAGTACAGGTGCAGTATGTCTGTGTGTTCTATTTTTTGTTGGACTAGTTTATATGTTAATGTTAGTTAGCTACATGTTAAAGTTGGTTTAGTTCATACATTAGCCTTAGATTGTAAGGTCTTATGTCTAGCTTATGTTACACTCAACTAGGAAGATTTTAACAGATTGGACAATTGATGGGAATGTGGAGTAACCTTGTATGTTGATATTCTCTTTTCATTTTACTTCTAACTTGGGAGCATCTAACCTCCATAACTCTGGATAGAGGCCAGGGATATTTGTGTTCAGTGTAAAATAGGATGTTCTTAAGTTGTATGTCTCTTAGTGCTATTTTTGATACTAGTATGTGTAAAGACAGAGAAGGCAGAGAGAGATGGAGAGTTGGGAAGGAAGAGGGAGTGAGGAGAGAGAAATAATAAAAAGACTACAGGGTCTGGATAGATCTATATTTGCTCTGAAGTTGTATATACAGTAAATATAGTTTACTGTGCAGTGTGTATTTAACTCAATAAGAAAATCAATCTTTTGCAAGATTTCTACTTAATACTTTTAAATTTAAATTAATTAAAATTTAAAAATAAATGACTGTCCATTTACAAATAATAATTTGTTGTATTACAAATTCAAAATTCAAAGATACTTTTATTGAATCATCAAAATTCATCAAAATTGGAAAATAAGGAGCTCCTTTTTATCTTAAAGCTAACACTTGTTAATTATAGAAAACATGGAAAATTATGAAAAAACATTTGGAAGAAAACGTAAATCACGTGTGATTGTACCACTCAGAAATAATCACATTTAATGTTTTGGTATATTTCCTTTCAGCCTTTTAAAAAATAAATTTTTAAAATTGAGCTCACGCATATCCTCATTTTTTAACAGTGTAATTGCAAGAACTTTTCCACATTTTAACTAGTCTTTATAATAATTTTAATAATTGCATATTTTATATCATAATTTTATTTAATTTTTCTATGGACGGCATCCATGAAAAACTAAGTAAAAAGATATTCACATGAGCCATAAATACAAGAGGCAAATCATAGCTACAGGAAGTACGTAATCTGAGGGAGTAAACAGAAAAATAATTGGTCATCTGACAGAATAGAAAATAGGAAAATCCTAAAATACTCTGTAAGCCAAAATACAAGTACTTACTAGAAAACACAGTGGACTAACCTAAGAAAAGTAAGTAGAACTAGACTGGGTGCAAATGATATATGGTAAGGTTGAAGCGGTTGGATCATGTAGACATTATGAACTCTCAAAACTATAGCCAAAATTCCCTTATAGGACAAATCCACACTGAGAAGAAATTGCTGGAATAACATCCAAAATGTACAGTACAGGGACACTAGAGATAAAAGAAGATTGAGATAAAATTGAGGGAGGGGACCCAGCCCAGGAAATCTCAGAAAGTACGCTCCTTTTTGAAGACCACACAGAAACATCAGAATGAACTCTGAGATGTTAGAAAAGCTCTACTGAACCATGCCTGCTTCTAAAAATTCAGGAAAATTTCATTTAAAAATGAGTAACAGAAAATGGTAGAAGAAAAATTCATTAGTCTTTTATAAAAGAAAAAGAGAATAAGAAGCCAAGTGACTTTTTAAAGACACTGTAAGTCAGAAAGATATGCCCACAAAACAGATGAGTACTATAATCAGTTTTAAAACAAGCTGAAATAAATTAAGAAAATGAAATAATATATGAAAGAAAAACAATTGGAATTAGAAAAACTTAGAAATTAAGTAATAGAACTCAAGAAAAAAATAGAAAAAAGTAAAATTTAAAAAATGAATACTAATCGAAGAAATTCAGAGTAAATAAACAAGATGGATAATGTGTAGTGATACAAGGTGAAAATGAAAAAAGTTTAATAAAAATAGAAATGAATAAAGAGGTAAAAGATTCAAGAATAAGCAAAATAATTAAAAACAAAAACAATATATGGATAGCGCAAGTCCTTCTAGAAGAAAACTAAAGCAAGGAAACTGAACAGATAATAAAAACTATAATTCAAAAGAGTGTTCTTGAAATTAAAAAAAAAAAAATTGGAAACTTCATATTGAAAGGGCATACTGTATACCTGAGAATTGTGACCCAGAACAATGATAATTGACACAATGCTCCTAATATCACTGAACTTTAAAGAAAAAAAAATTTGAGCACCAGGTAGAAAGACTAAATGATATATAAAGGAAAGAAACTAAGATTGTCATCAGACTTTTTAACAGCGATGCTTTATGCCAGAAGAAAATAGAATAACTTTTTTAAGGATATTAAAGGAAAGAAAATGTGAGCCAATGGGCAATATGTTGGATTTATCCAACAAAATGACTTTCAAGTGTGAAAACTGTGAAAAATCTTTATTGATGTATAAAAACACTCAGAAATGTTATTCCCATAAGTTCTTCCTAAAGAAGTTTACTAGAGAATACACTTCATATAAAATCAGAGCGGGGTATGGGCATTAGGATTAGGGTGGCTAACTTTAATTTTCTTCTCCCTTAAAGATTCGTAAGTCATAGGCACCTTCATTGGCTCAAATTATTTTAAGTATTGTGATAAATGTTCATAATTTCATTGCAGTCTTTAATGTAGCAATAGGGAATGTAATAGATCTTTTTATTTAGATTGTTTCTTGTATAATGGTATAACCATGGCTCCTTTTAAGAATGGACATACTACTTTGCTATGTAGAGCACGGTTTCTCAGTCTGGGCACT
Organism: Pteropus medius; assembly: GCF_902729225.1. Taxonomy (NCBI): domain Eukaryota; kingdom Metazoa; phylum Chordata; class Mammalia; order Chiroptera; family Pteropodidae; genus Pteropus; species Pteropus medius. Next base: position 3,458,202 of record NW_024349519.1, on the reverse strand, counting down.
ATTGACATTTTTGAGCTGGATAATTATTTGTTGTGGGGCTGTCCTGTACATCGTAGGATATTTAACAGCATCCCTGGTCTTTACCTACCAGAAGCCAGTAAGTACCCTATCTCTGTGACAACCAAAAATGTTTCTACATTGCCAGATGTAGCTTAGAGGGCAAAATCAGCCCTAGTGGAGAACCATTGCTATAGAGAAGTGTTGAATATGCTACGAAGAACTTGTTAGTACACCACTGCAGTTGATCAACCATGAAGACCCATCTTCAAATTGTAATCGAAAACAAAAACTGATAAAAGAAATTAATCAGCCAGGACAGTGCCCATTATAGATTGGATTATATATTTCATAAACTTTTGAAATGGGAAGTTTTATAGTTATATGTATGTAAATATAACATGTATTTGTGTGTATGTGTATATACACAATCTGTAATTATGTTAGGTGCAGTGTGCTAATTTTAGAGAAGATAAAGTGTCTATAGGCTATACCCAAAATCTGATTAATAGAATTTCAAAATTAAACATACATTTTTGTCCCACTTTTAATTTAATCCTTAATATTAAATTTGCCTGGATATTTTCAACATCAAAACTTTTTTAAAAATGCCTTCCTGATTGTACCTTGTACTACTGCATTTATGGAAGGATTTCTTTGTTAGTATATAGGAAAGGCACTTTTTTAGTTACATTGTACTTGTAAGTGTATAAGAAAGTCAGTCACTTATAAATGCCTATTATCTGAAGGTATGTAGAAAATGCACTATTGTAGGCATAACACTAAAATGAAGGGATACAAAATTTAAGGATGAGTATTGTCAAGCCCTCAATGTCTGCATGACATCTCCTGGAGCTTTTATACCCGAGAACTAAAATCGCAAATTATGCCACTCCTAGGTGAGAATGTTTCATTTGAGGCTTCTTTTATTTCATAATGAACACATTAAATAATAAAATATAGTTGAAGTTTGCTTTACCTAGAATTTTCTCAGACATTTTTTTTTTTCAGTTAAGGATAACTCTCAGGTCTCAAATTTTAATAATTGAATATTTTACTCATTGAATATTTTACTCAATAAAACTAAACCTTTAAAGTATAAAACATTATATTTTGGAAAAAGCTCAGATTATCAACAATTATTATTTGCTATCTTTTTACCTAAGTACCAATTATCACAAGATTAAGGGATATAATTTTAGACAAGATAAGATACCTTCACTTTAGCTGTTATAAGCTAATTTTTCTTAGAAGTGCTTTTATACCTTGAATTTGAAGGGTCCCAGCATAATTCTGCTTTTCTGGGTTTTAGAAATGGAAATAATCTCTGCTGATATAATATGTTCCGTCTCTTTAAGTCCTCAAATTTCCCAGGGGGAACATTTCACAAACTGCTCTATAAAATGTGAATCGGTTTGGAATGGAGGATTTCCGGAAAGATCTGTGAATCTGAGAAAAGTTGCATATTGTATCTTAGAGACTCATTATGCACCTTAATATATTAAGTGTTCTTAGCTAAAAAAAAGCTGTTTAACCCAGTATTTCTGAAAGTTAATTGGCCATGGAATCTTTTTTGGTAGAGCATCTATTAAGATCTTGAGGAGCAAATACTTTGTGGACCAGTTTTGGAAGCAGTGCTGCTTCCTCAGCAACTGTTAAATGACCAGTGGAGGTGAGGTGTAAAAAGTATTAACAGAAGTTGTGGAAAATTAAAGGAAAAATTTGAGGATGAAAAAAAGATACCACTAAGTTTTTTTTTAAAGGGAGAGAGTGTTAAAAAAGATGACTAGATATAAATTGAAATTATAAAATTAAAGGAGTTGGCATATACTACATTGGTTCTTTTATAAAGAACATAACTTGTCATGTGATATAGAAAGAAGTCAGCAGCATTAGAAATTATATTGATAAAACAGTTTAAATACTGAATCAGTAACATTAATGTTAACCTAATTTGCCATTTTATAAGAAAATATTCATTTTATGTATTTATATTATTTTTGTATATATTTGTATTCAATGGTTTTGTTATAATATTTTTGATTCGTTTAGAAGCAAACTATATAGAAAGGAAAAGTTATTTTAACTTTCTTTAGACGGCTAAATGTTTACACACAAATGTTACTTAATCTCGACATTTGGTATTAGTAATTTTATCCCTTTTTCATGTGGGGAAACTATGGCTTAAAAAGGTTGTGACTTGCCTAATACCATAGAACTAGTTATTTAAGAAACTAGAATCTAGATCTTTCCATTATAATAAATTATCTAATTATGAATAAACAGCTGAAATTTGTAATGTACATAAGAAAGGAAAACCTTGTTCTAACCAGAGAATTTCTTGAAAGTCTTTCAGACTGTTAAGAAGCCTGCCTCCTGATTTTCTTGATTTCTTCAGCTGGAATGGAGGTAAATAGAAGATGAAGTGAAGGCAGTAAACTATAGAGAAAAACACTAGTGGTCTGAAGTTAACAAGTTTAAACCCCGATTCTGTCATGTAAATAGTTTTGTCCTTGGGCAAATTATTGAACTTCTTTAGTCCTCAGTTTTTTAACTTGCTGAGTGGTTTGAATTATGGTTTTAACACTCATAGTATGTGTTTCATAATTGGTAACTAGTGCCATCATCATCATCATGAATTATACTAAGAAGATTCCATTAGCATTGGGTTTCTTTGTCAGAGACACAGGAATCTTTGCCCTTTCCTCTGGCATGAGGGAAAATAATTATAACCTGCTAATTTATGTGATAACAAGGATAACTGATCTATGATTCAGAAGGCCTAAATGCAAGGGCCTTGTATTAGTGAAAAAAACTTTAGACAGATTACTAGTAGTTAGGGTCTATTCATAGTATCTTTTAAATAGAAGTATTTTAACATGAAGTTGCAATGAGATAATGGATGTTAATATATTATGTATAACATAGAGAGGACCGTGAGAATAAAAGCTAGGTCAAGAAATCATTTGTTGAATGACTAATATCACATAGCTGTGGAGAAATACTGTCAAATTCTGAGTCACCAATAAAGAATGTACAATTATAATCCTTTATAACTGTACTGTTATACAGTTCATATTTATAAATATAAACTATATTTTTTCTCTACAAAATATAGTTTTTCTATTTTTGCTTTATCACCAGTGAAAAATAAAGGTAATAAACAAGTTTATTTGATCCTTTTGGTTAAAGTAAGAAGAATCTAGCCCGATGTAAAGAATCTTTGAGAAAGCTTCACAGAAAGATCAGGATGTGGATTAATCTAAGCATGGTGACCATACTCTTTAAACCAAATCTTGGAATACATATTCTCATATAGTATGACAATATAATTTAATATTTGAAATCAATATTGCCCTATAAAATATGTAAGATATAATCACTGTAAACATACATGATAATAGTAAGGATAGTACTTCTCAAATCTTTTATTCCACGGGGCACGTACAAGTTTAGAAAAAGAGAGTAGTTGGAAGGGAGAAGAGGTTAAGGATGTAGTGTAGGAAGCATTCTTTCCAAAAGAAAATAGTAATACCTTTAATAGGTATAGTGCGTAAGAGTTTAGCAAATGATTTTTTAAATATATTATCTCATTTAATCCTTACAGCACTGTGACGTACTCAGAATACTCATAGCACTATTCCTTTTTGGGCAATTTAAACTGTTAATTTTTTAAAAGATGTATAAAGTTTGTTTATAAACCTATAATTATAGAAAATAATCAATTTTATATAGATTCTATTTCTAATCCAGATAGTATTCACAAAGTATAATTATAATACTGATCTAATGCTTTTGGCAACCTTTAGCTTAAAATTTCTTCAAGCTGCCTAAAATTCATTTTTTTCTTTAAATTGGAAAAAGTCTTGAATGGATAGACATAATATAAAGCTAGGCTTTTAGGATATATTATTCCGATTAAGCTTCAAAATAATCATGTGAAGGTATGGATTATTACCCCCACTTTACCTATGTACCCAAAGTCATATAACTTTTAAGAGACAAAGCTAGAATTTGAAACAAGATTTAATTTATTCCAAAATTTTTCTATTCTTGTTTCTCTACCCTACCTGTTAGTATTTATTTTCATACACTTTGCTTTTAATCAAGCATTTATAGTGTACAATCAACATTTAAATCTAATTAATCAAGCATTTATAGTGTACACTCAACATTTAAATTTGAAACTTTAGAGAGAGCATGTAGTTTTGATTCTATAACATTACTTTAGATACCATTGAGAACATTAACATAATATCTGCAGCTACTACATTTATGCAGAACATCATGTGCCAAGTTCAGTACACAGTCTCCTTTACAACACGGTTATGTAGGTATTCTATCAGTTTTACACATTAGGAAACCGAGGATAAGTTATGTACCTCGAGTTTATATATCTAGTAAATGGCAGTATTGGGATTTAAATCTAGTTTTGATTTCATAATCCATACTTATATTGTACTTAAGCATATTTTTATGGCCCCAGTATGTCTGTATTTTATAGAGAAATTTATGAAATCTTTCAGAAAATAAGCTATATGAAAATTTCTTTTTTCTCTCAGCAGTAGTCTTCCAAATAATTGTGAATGATTACTTACATTTATACATATATATAACATGTGCCAGGGAAACAGACTAGAGTTTGATTAGATAACGAACTGCTAGAAAAAAGATTATAGTCCTTAGGAGTTGGACTGATAGATATAAACTCATATAAATCTTTTCATGTGAAATTTTTCTCTTCTTGATTAAGAGCTATAAAGTTGAGCACTAAGTCCATATACACTATATTTTAATGCTTGAGTTTATTCAGTTTTATAAGTTAATAAAGCCAATTTATGATCAGCTGTTTGATGTTAAATTTGTTTGGCTTCGGGAGAATGACTAAACTTAAAGCTAACATTTGCTTGCTTGAATATTAATGCATAGGAATGTGAACACTGCATCATTGTGAGTCCTTTGTAAGAAAAGTTTCATCAGCTTTAGAGGTATTTCATGTTCCTTAGAAAATCAACAATAGTTTCCTTAAGAGATCCTTGATATTTGTTTATGTAATAAAAGAGGAAGGAATAACTTTTGAGTTATTGTATGAAACCTTTGTTTACTGTCTAGAATTATGCAGGTATCATTAATAGCACTTACGAGGATCAAGCACTGATAAATCTCTAATGGATGTCTTAATGCCTAGAATTATTTTCCTAGTAATACTTGGAAAGAAGATTGTTGATTCATGCCATGCATAGTATCTTATAGAAATTTCTATCACAATACTGCTATTGGACAAATACCAAAATTCATGATTTTATCTAGTTCTTTACCCCTTTCTTTTTTTTATTTTTTATTTTATTTTTTTTTAGGTGAGGCAACCCTTGGTTGACCTCACAGATTGCAAGGACCTTGTCAGCTTACAATCCCTTGTGCTTTTATTTTTTACACCTACAGTACCTGGTCTTCTTAGGTGGTCTCCCATCCAAGTACTAACCAGGCCCGACCCTGCTTAGCTTCCAAGTTCAGACCCTCTTTCTTTTAAAGAGGTTTTTTTACTATGTTATCAGGAACAACCAACTAACTTTAGAACCTTTCTAAAACGTTTCAAGAAAAGACACATAGAGGAAACTTATTAATATTTTTATTGGAAACTTCTCTTTATTTTTATCCCTTACAATATGGGTGTCTATAATAGTCACATAATAAAAAGTTTCAAGGAAATTCCTTTCTTTTTTTCTGTTCTCCAAACTGAAAGTTTTCCAGCATCTAATTTTTTTTTTAAGCAATGAGAAAAGGAATTCTCGGTGGGGAGGGGAGGGAGAATATTACGTAAAGCATGTAACAGTCTGTGTTAAGAACTTTCTTTTATGGAAAATAAATGTAAACCTAAAGGAAATGTTTTACGAGAGTCAAAATCGGTAGTCACCTATTGTAAAGCAGTTCCCTGTTAAGAAAGGATTATGTACGTGTAGCAAAAGGACTTTTCCATCCTGCAAACTTAGAGCAGTACACATCAAAAATGTAACTATTCGGTTAATTTGTCCTTAATCAATTCTGCTGATCTGATACTCAAGCAAGTCTGAGAACCTGTTATTCACTCACTTGACAAACATTTATTAAATGCCTACTACAAATTTTAAAATAGTAAGTTTGAGTTCAATAAATAGACAACCCAGGTTCAAATCTTGACTCTGAAACTTACTACCTTAAGTTTCAATTTCCTCATTTGTAAAGTATTACTTGACAACATGTGACTGTTTTATAACCAAGTAGAAAACCATCTTCCTTTTCAGATGCCCCCCCGGGAATGGTGGTGCAAGGTTAATTTTTTCTTTGCCTAGTGGAAGACTGGTGCATTTTAGATTATATTTAATTTAGGACATGGGATTCCAGGTTAACTCTTCTGGTTTATAGCCCTTCCACTGGGCCAATAATTCTTTATCTTCTGTTATTGACTTCTAATATATTTGCATTGTTGTCAAAACGTGGTCTCTGTGATCCTACTTTTGATATTTGTTGAGACTCTTTATGGCGTAGTATATGCTCAATTTTTATAAATCTTTCTCGTGTTTCAGAAGAATGTGTAGTCTCTAATTTAAATGTCTGTTAGATTAACCTTGATAATCATTTTACACACACACACACACACACTAATTTATTTGCCTGCCTGAACTATCAATAAACAAAAGAGATGTGTTGAAATCTCCTGCTACAGTGGCAGATTTGTAAATTTCTCTGTAAATTTGTAAATGCTAACAACTTTTGCTTTAAATATTTTGAGGTTATTTTTTCATACATACGTATTTACAACTATCATACCTTTCTGGTAAGTTGAACCTTTTATTATTATATAGTGACCCTCTTTAAACCAAATAATATTGTTTTAAACTTATTTTGCCCCTTATTGATATAGCAACTTTCAGTTTATGTATTAGAATATAACTGTTACAACTTCTGAACCTTTCTCTATACTTAAGAATTGGGTGTCTTATAAATAACATCATATCTTTCTATTTTGTTTTTTAATCTAGTTCTGTCTGGCTGCAGTAAAATCTTGAGTTTATTAACAATTATTTTTATTGTTTGTGATTACTGGTATATTTGGACTTGTTTTTACTACCTTACTTTAAATTGTTTATTTTTCCTGCTTTAAAATAAGACTTTAAAAATACTTTAATGTATTTTTGGTTTACTTGTTTTTTTATTCCATTTGTAAATACACCTGGCTTCGAAATTGTATACACTATTTCTGTTATTTTTAGAGGTTTCCCTGGAAATATTACCTTATGTATTAACAGTCTTATGTTATAGCTTCATCTGCACTTGAACAATTAAAGGACCTTAGCACACTTTCACTCTATTTCAGTCTCCTTTCAGGTCTTTGAATATAGTTCCTTTTTTAATAGATCTTAATACTGTTACTCTTGGATAGTTCTCTTTAAAAAGACTATTATCTTCATTATTTTATTTGAACAATGTGGGGCTTGGGAGGAAATATTATTTGAGCAAATATTTGTCAGTAAACATTTTACAAAAAAAAGTACTCAAAGCATAAGTGTACAGCTCAAATCAATTATCAGTTATAACCTTACCCAAGGGTACGTATTTACTTTTTATTTGAATGTTTTTTATATTTACTGGCAAATTTACCAATTTGTTCACCATTTATTAGCTCTCTAAGACCTTCCTCCTGGTATTATTTTCCTTCTTGAAGTACATCCTTTAGCATTTCCTTTAGTAGGTCTTTTGGTGAAAAACTTTTTATTTGTCTGAAAATCCTTTTTTTAATCCATGTTCTTGAAAGGTAGTTTTGCTGAGGGCATGCATCATTTTCTATGACAGGTTTTTTTCTAATAGAACTTTGATGATATTCCACATCTTCTGCCTTAAGTTGTTGGTGATGAGTCATCTTTAGTCTAATTATCATCCCTTTGTCAGTGATCTGCATTTTCTCTGTGCTTGTAAGATTTTTTTCTTTTATTACAATGTACTTGGCGTGCATTTCGTTTTATTCTGCTGGATATGTTTTTTTCTTGTGTTATTTGGGTCTTTCATCGTCTTTGGAAAATTTATAGCCATTACCTTTTCAAATCTTTTCTTACTGTATTATTTCCTCAAAGGATGGACTCTAATGGCATATATTAGACTCTATTATTATGTCTTTTCTGACCATTGCTCAATTTTTCACTCCACATTTTATTTCTTTAAATATTTCCTACAAGTTTATTTTGTATTTTATGTTTGATGAATTGGATATTGTTTATGTTCTTCAGCACTCATGGTGACGTGTTTCCATGTGTGTTTGGTGATCTTTGCTTTTCTTTGTGGTTTAACCATATACTTTGTTTATTGCTAAAAAAAAATTTAAATTCTGTTGCTGTTTATGACATTCTCATAAATGGAATCATAATGTATTCAGAAAACCTGGGTACCCAAACCGAGGCTTTTTTTTTTTTTTGGTTATTGCTAACCTAGAACTACGTCAGCTATTTTTCAGAGTCCTTAGCTTAATATTGGGATTTCTTAAGAAATTATAACTTACCTCAACATTAAAAATCATGATGTTTCAGCCTTGAAGTACTTCTTAGGCATGATACTTGAAGAATGTGTAAAACCACAGAAATGATTTTTACAGATATGAGTATCATGAAATTTAAAAAATTTTCCAGTTTCAAAACCTTATTTATTTCCCTCTTGACAGCTAGATTACATTTAAGGAGAAAAGCAAATTCTTTTATTCATTGCCATTGTTCTAAAACAATCTGGCATGATGTGTACAGAGTGGTCACAGTTGATTAGTTTTACTATTTTCACTGTTTTCTTCAACAGTGATTTGAGATCAAGAAGCATATTGTTAAGTCACTGTAAAAAAAGTTTTACAGTTCTTCAGAAAGTGAAACATAGAATTACTCAATGACCTAGTAGTCCCACTCTTAAGTAGTACCCATAAGAATTTAAAACAAGTATTTAAATGATTTTTTCACAAATATTCATAGCAGCACTACTCACAAGACATCTGGGAATAACCCAAATGTCCATCAACTAACTGATGAAAGGATAAAGAAAATGTGGTATAATCATACAGTAGAATATTATTTGACCACAAAATGGAATGTGCTGATAATGTGCTACAATGTAGATGAACCTCAAAAATATTATGCTTAGTAATAGAAGCCATACATAACAGGTCACACATTGTATGATTCAGTTTACATTAAGTGTCCAGAATAGGCAAATCCATAGAGACAGAAAGCAGAGTATTGGTTGCCAGGCGCAACAGCGAAATGGAAAAGGGAGAGACTGTTTAATGGGTACAGTGTTTCCTTTGAGGGTGATGAAAATATTTTGGAACTAGATAGAGGCGATAGTGCTCAGTGTTGGGCATGTTCTAAAACCACTGAATTGTATACTTAAAAATGGTTAATTTTATGTTATACGAATTTTACCTTAACAATTTTTAAAAGGCATACCGTTAGCTTTTAATTGATCTTCTGAAAGAAAGCAGATCGCGGACTCGAATTCATGTGTGTCCTCCTTGATGCACTTGAGGATAATGTTCCATTAAAACTGCTTTCAGCTTTCTAAACAAGCTAAATATTCAGTGATAAATAGAATTGAAATTTGTTGAGCATTTCTCTTCTCATATACAGTTCTCTTTGTATGCTAAGTTGATTCATACCTTCTGCATCAATGGTTTTGTCCAACTCTAAAGTGAAATATCTAAGATGTGCATTTGGGATAGTAGTTACTCTTTTAAATCATGTCACTGATACTGTATGACGCTATACATTATGATTTGATAATTTTTGCCAGTGCTTTCTTCTGACTTTTCTCTAATCATAGTATTTGTCAAGAGGTTTGTATTTAGTTAATAAGCTCCTTCACAGTTGACTAAATTGTGCTTTTTTCTCTCGTGAGAAGTGTAATTTAAAAGGGTACCCCCTTAAATCTTTGTTTCCCCTTAGTTTTGGGGGGGGAATTTGTCAGTTTTCATCTGAAAAGGATTTTTGGGGGAGTGAAAGCTGTTTTGTTGAAATTCATTCAGTTGGTTTATCAAAGGTCACTATTTTGTTTGAAAATGACTAAGGGTTCAGCAGCCCTATATTACCATTTGTTAAAGTCTTATTGATGAGACAGTGGGCTCTAAGGGCATATGGATAGTCAGTTAAATATGATCTAATGTGTAAAAGTGATTATACCTTCTATTTTGAGGTTTTCTTTTTGATGTGTGTGAAATCATCACACTTACAGATTTGTTTGTCTCAACAATATTCATAGTCTCTGTCCCTGGAGTCCTTCCCTGTTGGTATTATCTTAATCTGCGTGGTGGCATTTGGTACTGTTTTCAGAATCATTTTTACACTCCAGTAAATTATTTTTCAGATGGCTCTTTAACTTTGTGAATTGGGGATATGATGAAACACAAGAGGAATAATTAAGAAAAAACAAATTTAACCAAGTAGATAGTAATTTTTGAGCTCTGAATATAGTCAGGATGACCTGAAAGTTAGTTCTTGCAACATGTGTTCAACCTTTAAGAATATAGACTATAATAAGATTTCTGTGGGAATAATTTTACATGTAAAATTTATCACGTGTATGTACAAAACTGCTTTTCCTTCTCAAACTGCTAATGACTCGTGGATCACTTGATAAATTCTAGGGACTGACAGTGATCTATCCTGAGCACTCCAGTGCCTTAGTTCATTGTTTTCCCACTTCAATCATTTACATACTATTTTGACAATATTTTTCATATTTCATAATTTGCAGTTGGGGTTAGATTTGGATTGAAATAACAGCGACCCCAAACGACAATGACTTAAACAATTTAGAAGTCTATTTTGCTGTCACCTAAAAGTCTGCAAGCAGGTGGAAAGGGCTAGTATAGTAGCTCTGTTAAATAAAGTAGTCAGGAATCCAGGTTCCTTTTATCTCATTACTCTGCCATGCATAGCCTCCAATGCCAAGGTCACCTTACAAACCTAGATGGCTTCTTTAGTTTCAGCCATCATTTGTAATCTAGCTGGCAGGAAGAAGAAAGGAATGAAGAAGAAGAAGGCTGAGAGGGTGAATGCCAGCTGTCTTTTAAGGACAGTTCCTGGAAGCTGCCATAGGTAACCTTGTTTAGATCTTAAACTGTCCAGAATTTAGGCACATGGCCACATCTAGATATGAAGTCAGTGAAATGTATTCTTTTTTCTCTGATGGCATGTACCCAGTGACAATTTGAGGGTTTTGTTACTGTAGAAGATGTAATATCTGCCTTATTTTATCATCTCTACTCTTAATTCCTTAATATTTTTCTTTGTTATATCCCTTTTTACTTAAGTAACTGTATTTAAAATGTAAATAATACATTGTCACAGTAAATACATAGTAACATCTACCAGAAAAAGAACTTTATAAATCAGAGTGAAAAGGCAACAGTGAGTCCATTCTTTGTTAAAAAGAGAGATTAGAGTTAGAGAGATGCCAAAGAAATACTAGCATCAGCCTGAGATTTTTGTTTTGGATATAAAGATTGAAAGTAAAAAGAACCAGTTTTGTCCCATGCGAAATGCTCCCCTACTGCATGTGGTTGTTAGGTGCACAAGTGTGTGTGTGTGTATCTTTATATATCTAGTAATGTAGGTAGATGTACAACTTTACTATTTAATATAAAGTGCCTCTAGAATGAAGCAACTTAAATATATTTATAAAATTGTTTTATAGTTTAGGATTTTAGTGGTTTATGAACAAAATCTTTAGATTTAATATTGAAAGACAGTTTATATTTTACTGATAACTATTTTCTTGGGAACCTTCATAAAGTTTTCATTTGTAAGTTAAAATATTGATATTTTTGTATGCCATATTTGTATATTTTATTTTATTGCTTGTCACCTATATTAGCAACCTTGCTAGGTGAGTTTAAGGAAGAAAAAAAGAATTATGCCTATTACTAGGTTGTAGAAGAATATTGTTATTATGTTTCTATAACTGATATTCTATGTAATTTTATCATTTTCATCTTGATTTTAAAAGCTTAAAATAAGGATATCAAGAGTATGAAGCAACCAAAGCTCAAAATATATTATGAAGTATGAACTATCATGATGACATTATGCAGTCACTATTTTAATTAAAATAGAACCGAACTGGATTATCTACCTGATCAACCTCAAAGTATGAAGCAAAAGAAATTCAATACTTTGTTTCTAATTGTAGAAATGTAATAATACTTAGGCAATAATGTTAGGCAGTGGTTTACACTGACAGTATTCTGCTTATAGGAATATTTGTGGATTTCTGTGCAAAATTTACATTCAGTGGAGAATAAAAATATAAGAATTTCTTAATACGTTTATCTTTTGTTTGTGGGAAGTTAAATTTAGATTCCCCCAGGGCTGTACATAGTTTAATTTGGGAAGAACTAAAATGTTATAAGGGGAGTTTCACATGGATCCAAAAAGGATCAATATTTGGAAAATAGACCATATGAAGAAAAACTAGAGAAATGGAGATTTTTAAACCTAGAAAATTAACTTAAAACATGATTTATATACTTGATAAGCATTTATTGTATACCTACTGTGTGTTCAGAATGTTACTTTCCTCCCACAGAGTATCGGTAGGATATAAACTTTGATGGAAATAATATAGTCTTAGAGAGATTACAGACTGGATGAATTTAGCTGAATTTACATTATGCCTTTCTCTGTGCCAACCACCATATTTGTTTTGAAGCAATGAATAAGACAGACATGGCAAATGAGATGGAATCAAGAAAATTGCTTCTGCCTTTTTCCTTTTTATGGTTCCATAACTTTGTTTAATTATTGTATTTACATTTTTTTGTGACGAAAATATCTAAAACTTTTCTGATGTATAATTTTTAGGTCACTAGGTAGTATAAGAAGTATTAATTTTAAACATTTTTTAGATAAATAGATTCCCAGCAATTGACTACCTGATTGAGCTTTTCAGGTTAAGCTCTTCATGAGAGAGCTTAGTCTTTTTCAGAGGACTAAGCAATTCAGGGGAAAATTAAATCAGCTAACAGGCCATTTGGACCAAAATAATAAATTTGAAGAGAATTCTTTACTTCTGTTATACTTAGATCAGGCAGTCTTTCCTAAACCTATTTTCATATTTGTTTCCATTGTAAACTTAATAATTTTATTAGTTTTTAAATAAGATTTCCATTGTTAACTTTGTTAAAATCACAGTGTCTGTTGGAATGCCCAAGTCATTCAGATGAAGCTTTATATTACAGTTTCTTTTGATTCTTTTGGGGTTTTAGTTTTGTTGCACATTCTGAATAAGTGCAGCAAAAAACTACAAACTATTTTTTCCCCTCAAAAAGTAAATAGTAGCTATTTTCTAAACTCAAAAGTTACTCTTGGTGATTTCTACATTGCGATTTTGGGAATTCTGGTTATCCTTACTTCATGATAAGTGCTTAGATTCTGGAAGGATTCCTAATATGATGAGTGTGTGTGTGTGTGTGTGTGTGTGTGTGTGTGTGTGTGTGTGTGTTTTAAAGAAGTAAATGTAATAAAGTGTATACACTTTATTTAGGTAGTGGAATGATTGCTGTCAATTATATGTCAGAAAGAGGGGACTACAACTAAAGATTTACAGGTTTTGTAAGAGTAGATAGGGCAATAAAATAAAGTAAGCTCAAAGGTGAATATTTTTTTTCTAGGAAGATTCCTAGAGATATTTAACTAACCATATAGCCTATGATAAATTAATCTAGTGCTTCTCGTGTGTGTGTGTGTGCGTGTGTCTGTGCACACACGTGTGTGCAAGCATGGTTTTATTTGGACTCATTAGTATTATGCTTTTATTTTTTGGTTATTAATTACTTTTTTAAATTATTGGGAAATATAAAGAAAACATCTTGCACAAATGACCTCGAACCCTGTGCTTTATCTCTACATTTATGCATTTCCTAATAAAGTTTAAGAGAATATACTTAAAGAAGCACGGCGAGTGTATAGGTTACTGCAGTAAGATTAATGAGAATTCAGGCAGATAGGTCAGCATAGAAATAGTAAACTTGGATTCAGTGATTAGAAAAACTAGTCTTTAAGTTAGGTCTCAGACAGCCAGGGCCAGTTGCAGCACCAGGGAGAGCTCCAAGTGTGCTCCTAGATCTGATGGTGTTATTCTAAAGGTAGAGGGCATTAGTCCTGTGTACTTCAATTGGTTAAACAAGAGAGCTCCCCTGAGGGTAAAGATTTTTCTTCTTCATTTGGCCAGAGCCTTCAGTTTTACTTTCTGAGGTCAGGAAACAAAGTGCAGCTATTCAGTAATGAAACTAATTTATATATTATGTGATAGAACTGATTCTGAAAAGGAATTTCATAATGTTCTGCCTACTTAGCTATTATTTTTTGTCGTGAATAATTTAGCATGATAATATACCTATTCTCTCAGCTTTCCAGAGGACTTTTTACCACCAGTGCCATTCTTTTTCCCACTTCAGCTTGAAACTTACTTACTTGTAATATTCTACCCTTGTCTTTTTTTCCTTGGAAATTTTATATTTTACTAGGTTTTAAAACCTGGAAGAGTTCATAGATTGTTTAAGAAATATAAGTAAATATTAGCTTTTACAGTTATTCAGAAATAAATCCACACATATATGAAGGATACATTTTAATATAGGGATATTAATGTAACATCTTGTGGACCCTCCATGTGCCAATATCAAAGTTTCATCTAGAAGTTTCACCCTGTGTAGGATAATTTATTCACTGTACAACCACCACAAGCCAACTCTTCTCATAAAGTCTCTAGATAACCCATTTTATTTGTGATAAACTTATGTCCTCAACTTTTTCTTAGAGTTCTCTGTTTTGTTTTATTCTTCCTCAGTCTTCCTTTTCTTCCTTTCAACACTTTACTCCCCTTCCTCTTTTGTACTTCCCAATTTATTTCCTCCTCTCTCTACTTTTTTCCCTTCTTTTTGTCCATCTCCTCTTTCTTCTCCTTTCTTCCCTTTATATGCTTTTTATCCCTCCTATCCACTCCCTAGCTTCCCCAGTCTTCTTCCTTCCAATTTAAACTAAAATCTCTTTCTTCAGATAACACTGCTACCTGCGTACCATCTCAAGAAATGACCACATTGTTCTTTTCTTTAAAAAAAAAAAAAAATGTTTTAAAGATTTGTTACTTTGTGTAACCTTCCCAATTCCCACTCCTACCTTTTGTACTCTTTTTAGATATGTTTCTAATATACTCAGAAAATAGAAACTGGCATATATGATTTTTTTACACTATTTCTATATCTTATTTTCTTCTCACTCCAGACTCAGAAGGAATAACTTCTCTACCTATACTCTAGTTTTTAGATAAAATAAAAACAAAACATATTTACTGTAGAAAGTTTAGTAATTATAAATGTAAAAATTTTTGAATCACATACTAACACTAATTACTGTCAACATTTTATATAGCATTAGTATTTTCTTTGCATATATTTACTATGAAGTGTATATTTTAAATAACTAGAACCTTATGCTCCATTGCATTTTTAAAATTTTTCATTAGAGTATCTCAAATATCTTACATTATTAAATATTCTTTTATACCATTTTTAAGGGTTACATAGAATTTTCTTACACAAAACTTATATTGAATAGTTGTTTTTCATCCCTATAAATGGTGATGAACAGCTTGAATTTTTTTCTTTTCCTTTTTTGGTAAATCTTTGCCTATATCTTTGACTACATCTTTGAATAATGTGTTTATTTACTTAGGGTAATTTGCTAGAGAAAAGATTTCTGAGATCAAATGATACTCATTTTTAATGCTTTTAACGCATATCGTCCAAGATCTCTTGGTGATGTCCTCTAGACATTTGTGTTCCTCAGACTATGTAATTATGCTCCCAAAAATGGAAAATTGGGAGCATACACCCCAATATTGAACGTAGGTGTAAGTTAGATAGAAATATACAAAAGGAAATTTTTGATATGATAAAGTGAAATAAATCATTTAAAATTTTATTTATTAACTATATAAAAAGCTTTTGTGATCTTTTTAAGAAGTATATTATGAATTTCATTGTTTGTCTCCTCCCATGAGAACGTTAGCCCCATTTGGGTAGAGATTTTTGTCTGCTTTGTTTACTCAGTAGTCCAAGCATTAGAACAGTGTCTGGCAAATAGTGAATGCTTAATAAATTTTTGTTGAATGAATAACCAGAAACTATTTTATGAGAACAGTGAGCTTCAATTAAAAAAATATATATCAGTTTAATAGTTTGTCATACATTGATTCAGAAGTCTGTTTCTGTATTCAGTTTATTTTGATACTTGCTTTTCCATTGTGGAAGAATAATAAAAGGATGAAAATGTAACAATTGCATCATTGTACACGTAAATCATAATCCTCCTTTTTAAAAATTCCTCTGTCAGTTATGCAGTGTTTTTCTGTTGAAATTGATTTAGCATTTTTTCATCTTGCCTGAGATCAGTTTTTCTTGTAAATTTTGGGACACTGTCAAATTTTTATTTTTTTTATAAAAAAGATCAAATCGATTTCTGGGCAAGTAAAGATAACGATAGGTAAGGATAAATCCAAGTCTCTCCATGTTGCCTCCAAAATCAGTAAAGAGCAATGAGAAGAACAAATGAAACTACAAAATCTATACCCTCAGCATAACTGGAGGACAGTACGATAAATGAAGTTTTCTGTAAGTGGAAAAGTAATCACCAGATCCCAGCAGAATATTTTTCTCTTCTGACACAAGCATTTATAGAGAACAAGGGAAGTTCTGAAAAACTCTGAAAGAAAACTAAGGTTGCTCTAAAATCATCGTCAGAAAGAGAAACCACACCATAAGTGCAAAACAGTCCTGATAGATCAGAGCACCAACTACAGGTCTTGGGCTTAAAAGTGCATGTGATTTGAGATGGCAGTCTTTGAAAGGTATTTTTTTTTTTCTGAGGGAGAAGAAAGTTGAAGAGAAGTGAAGGCACCCTTTAGAGATTGGATGGTGAAGGAAGGAGAAGCAAACGGGGAAATTTAAGGTCTTGCAAAGTGAAATAGAAACCTCTCCCCCAAATTATAGGACACATAACCATCCTTATCATCACCACCACCAAAAAAAAAAAAAAGGTCATTCATTAAAGAAATCATACTTTGCTACAATAACAAAAGATGATGCTATCAAAACGAGAATCTTGTGAACCACCCCAAAGTCAAAGTCAAAATAGATGAAAGGCTCCTAAATTTATGGAAAGCCACCATAAGAAAACGTAACATGGGAATCAAAATATCTCAACAGATAAAACCCCCTCTCCAAAAGAAAACAACCATACAGCAGAAGAAAACTGTAACATAGCTCTCAAACTGAATGAAATAACCTCAAACAAGCATTTGGAGATAGGAAGAACTAACTAGACTTATAATTTAAAAACAAAAGAAATAAAAAATTATCCCTGAAAAACCCCCTAAATTACCAAGAAACCTAGGAAGAAATGGGAAGAGAGTTGACTGACCCCAGGAAAGATGGAAGACAATGACAAAAATTATCTTAGAAATTCTAAATTTCAAGATACTCAAGGGAGAATGGACTCAATTGAAAATTTAATAAAGGGCATTGAAGAAAGACAAAAATAATCAAGAAAAATGAAAATGAATTAAAGTAAAACAGGTAAAAGAGGAAGTGGTTGAGATGGAAATGAGACAAAAAGATTCAACGTGTATGTATAGTTGAATTATAAAAACTCAACATTGAGAAATAGTATTTAAAATTATAATTAAATTTTTTTCAGTAGTAAAAGAATACTTGTATCTACATGTTGAAAAGACTGTAGGATATCTGGGGATATTGATCTTAAGCAGTCAGTTTTGAGTCATATTCTTGTAAAAGTGTTAGACTTTAAAGTTCTGAAAGCCTCCAGGAAAAAAAAAAAATCCCAAATAACCTACAGGACAAGAGAATTAAATTGTCACAGACTTCTAAATAGTAACATACCAAGCAAAATAACAGTGGAACATTGTTTTCAAGAAACTATAGAGGGGAAAAAAGCAAGTCAAGAATTTTATATAAAGCTTTTCTTCCAGTAACAAGAGTAGAAAAACATTTTAAATATGCAAAACTCAGAGAATACTATAACATGAATCTTCTTGAGGAAGCTACCAGAACATGATTTTTATCCAACTAAGAGTTGACTAGTAAAATATCTGCAGAAGGATCCATGGTATCAAATATATTTAATTTGAAAACAAAATAAAAGGACAAAGTAAATGTGTCACATGAATTATCTCTAATCACTGCCTTAGCTGTAATCCACAATTTAGTTTTCATACTGAAAATAGACTCATAGATAGTTAATTAAAATAAAGTAAATAATAGCAAAATTTAAAAGATAAAATCAACAAGAATGTGGAAGAATAAACCTAAAACGGAATACAAACAAAAACAAATGAACCCGTGTTTCAAATGATATATTGTTGATCTAAAGACAAACAGAACTATATAAATTATATTGAATTTTAGAAGGTTTACTGTAAGGATTGAAAATGATGTGTAATTTCACTGAGAAAAACATGAGCCAGATTTCTCATCAGAGAAAAGAGTTAAAAATATGAAAAGGGAGACCTTTGGTACTGAATTAGCTGTAGAGGTATTAATACATATGATCTCATACTTTTATAGAGGTATAGAAATAGATTTATACACGTGCATGCATGTGTTTATATTTCTTATGTATATTGAAAGGGCCTAGATTTCCTCCATAAGGAATGAGCACACCTAAGGTATAGATATTGGTTTCTAAGTACCATTCCTCATTATAAAGAAGCAGTGTTCCTTGGAGAAAAAGGTGATTCTAGGGCAGGAATGGGGAAAATACAAGATGAGCCTGTTTTATCTTGTGTGATATGTATAGCAAGGAACTCAAAAATTTATAGAGACATGTCAAAGCATATGGAAACTGGTTTGAAAGGTCTCCCACTGGCTAAATCTAGAACAATTTGGAGATTAAAATAAATAATAACAGGAATATAATATTCATTGAATAATTTTTGAGTCTGTGGTGTATAAATAAACAAATGAGATAGGATGGAAAGAACTCAATTATAGCAGACTCAAAACCAGCTAATAAATGTAGACAGAATAAATGGAATTAAGAAAAATCACCATTACAGTAGTAATTGATTCAGTCAAGAATCATCAATGGATGCTAAAACTAGTGGGTGAAAGTTTGATAAAGAACAGGATATTTACATAGCCTTAAAGTATTCTCACATAATTTAGTTATTAATTTCCAAAAGGAAAAGAGTAATTTAGTAATCCCAAACTTAACAAAATAAGCAAAGTTAACAGCACCAAATTGACATGGATATGCATTTACTTCCGTGGCATTCCTGCGAAAGTGCATTTTCTATACCTAGAAACATCAGGCAAACCTCCCCCTTACTTTCTTTTTATCTGTTTTCTACCTCCTTTCTCTTTAACCTTCCTCTGTTATCTCCCCCCACTTCTTCCCCTTCCCAAAGCAGCTCTGTTTCTTCACCATGGCTTTAAGCAGAATTAAAATGTTTTTCTGAATTTTTTTTTTTTCTAAAAAAGTCATTTGCTTGTGAGAATATATCTTTGGTACAGCTTTCTTTCAGTGATGCACCAAAAAGTCATTCTTCATGAATTTCATTTTTGAAAGAGAGTCTAAGAAATGCTGTAGGCTCAGATGTCTTAGAAACATCTGTACTTGAGCTCAGCTATATAGAAAACATACACAGTATAATTTACTTGAATCCTTGTTTTCTCACCTCAGTAGTGCTTTATCATTTGCCAGCAGTATTTTATTTTGTTGCCATATTTTCCATGTATTAACTTAGCCATTTTTATCATGAGAAAAAGAAGTGTTTCCCCAGTGATACAAAAGTTGGCCTTTGAAAGACTCTTGTAAATATTTATCAGTACACTTACTTGAAATAATCTATATCTTTAAACTTTATAAAGTTTTTATTACGTTTCAATGATGAAAAATATTGCGGAGAAAAAATAGAGAGGTTTGTCTTCAAATTCTGAATCCTTAGAACATCTTTCAGATCTTCATTAAAGTATAACATTAGCCTAGGACAAGATTCATCATCACCATTGAAGCTGTAAATCCACAATTCAGGTAGGTGTTTGTTTTGATAATGTATAAATCTTTTGGCCTACCTTCATTTCTGATTACATTGCCATTATTTTTACTTCATAGTATTGTTGGTAATGAGCTCATGTGAGAACTGTAAGATCTGCCATTTTCTTTATTTTTGCTTGCTTTATTCAAACTCTAGTTTCTTTGAAGGAATCTAATTTTCTTATTTTTTTGTGTGACATAATGTAATTTAAATTAGAGAATATCTAAAATCCACTTAACTTAGACATACATTGACATTAGTACATAGAATCTAATGAATAATTAAAGTTCCACTGGTCAAAGGCTAATGAATGTATGAGGATTCCACTGTTTGCCTCCCCACATTGTCTCACATATTGACCGCCTGGTATATGGAGCAAGGGAGGGAGGAGGCAGTGTCAATTCATAAATTAAATGTTTCTCCCTATTGGAGTATCTTGCATATGTGCCCCAGTTTGAAGGGTACTCTTCTCTAGAAGCAAAAGTTGAGGCGTAATGTTCTGAGAAAGCCTGTACTGGTAAAAGAGGTACCTTGGGAATTCTTTGTTCTTTCTGGCACAACAAAGGGGCATATGAGAGATCCAAAAGTAGAAATATTCTGGAATTTTTTATTAATTTTTTTTCAATGAAGCATGGATGTTTCATTTTATTAAATAAACTTTGACATCCTTATATTTCCCCTTCAATCTACAGGTGAATTTAATGTTACAGAATTCAATATTGAACTGTCATTGGATTTCTGCAATGAAATCTTCAGACTTGAATGTGTGTGTGTGTTATATTAATAGATTGACTTTTTTAACATTTATATATGTAGTCTTATGTAACTGCAATTTTTGTGAAGTTTGTCAGAGTTTTGCTAGATTAGTTTTCAGAGAGCTTCTAATCTTTTCCTGTAATTGAAAACATTTTGCATAGAAGTGGAATTATCTGTTTTTCAAAAGTTTGAAATAACTCACCACTTTTTTCCTGATGTTTTGATTTTTTTTATATTATGAAATATGCACACAACAAAAGCTTAATGCACACGTTTATACCAAAACTCAATATCATAGAAGCACCTTTTTTTTTTTTTTAATTGCATTTCTATTCTGAGGGATAATTTAGAGCTTATTTCCTAGGAGATAATTATTATCTGGCTTTTCTTTTTGGGTTAACCACATACCTTGTTTATTGCTAAAAAAAATTTAAATTTTGTTGCTTCTTTATAACATTCATATAAATGGAATCATAATGTGTTCTCCTGAAATAATTTTTTTACTTAACATTTTGTTATTGATGCCATTTGTATTGATCCATGTTCGTATATTAATTTTCATTGCCATATAATATTTCATTGCATGAATATGCCACAGTGTTTTAATGCATGGTATGAATATTTGGACTGTTTCCATTTTCATCTAGAGTATATGCCTAAGAGCATAATTGCTACATCAAAGGGTATTCTTGCTTTTCTCCTATTCTCTGCATATTATATACATTAATATTTTTATTTCCCTGTAGTGATTTGGAAAGTAATGATCTTGATTTTAATTTTGTTGTTAAACATTTGAAAAAAAATTAGAAATATTGCCAAGAATATACTTTCCTTAACTATAAGAATAAACCCATTTTGTTCACGCCTTAATATAAATAACTGTGTACAGTTTTAATTCTTCTACTGCCTTCTCTTTTTATTTTTATGGAAACCTTTTTGAACGTCATATAAAGATTATCATTTTCGAATTATTTTAATAATGTTACATTTTTATTTTCTTTTGTAATTACCAACAGCATTTGCATTCTTTTTTGTAATATAACAGTTAGTTACGGTCGAGACTAATATCTGTCTGAGTTTAGTTTCTGTGTTCATCATCAGTTATCTGTATTACTATTTAACCATTCCTTAATTCTGATCCAGCTATCGATTAGTGTACGTTTTTGAGATTTTTTTCTGGAGAGCTATGTGGCTTTATTTTTTTCTGAGTCATGACATATCTGAAAATGAATTTCGGTTGTCTTAGTTGAGCAACGTGATTGGGTAGAGATTTCTTGTGAAATAACTTTTCTCCTCAAAACTCTGATATTTGTTTATTATTGTCTAGCAATTAATTTAGAAGAAAGTCAAGCCTGGTTCAACTGTTCCATGTAACTTTTGGGTAGTGGGGGTGGTTCTGCCTACTTCTAGGAATCTTCTTTACTTTGAAGCTTAAATCTTTCATCAAGATGTGTCTGAGTATTTTTCTCATTTTATTAAATTTTTCCTGGTAGCTCATGCACCCTGACATCCCAGCCCCAGGGATCTTTTTGATTACACATTAAGCATTTTAGATAAAGAATTTTTTCTGTCATGTCAACGATTATTATCATTGTATCAAAGACTATTCTGGTCTTTCCTTCAGGACCACTAGATTTTGTTTTCTTTCTATGTTTGAGCTCCTGTTTATCATACATGTCTTAATTTTGAACAGTTGTTTTCATTAGTTCTTTTTCTTTCCATGTAGAACTTTATCCAGCTTTCCTCTACATTATCAGAGTTATCTTCTACATCGTCATATCTACTCTTTAATGGCCCCTGCTTTTGGGGATAATTCTGGGCAAAAAAAATTTCATTACTTTTATAGTTTTCAAGTCACCATGTCACCATACTTGATTTTGTGCCTGGTGTTTCATCTTGAAGTTACTTGTACACCACATCAATAGTTCCCATTACCTGAAATGGTACCTCTATGACAGTGCTTTTCATAGGTGCCCACACACCTGGGTCTTTGGGTTCATTTTGACAAAGAGCTACAAGGTGAAGTTTATAGAGGACTTTGCTTCCTTGCACAACCACTGAGTTCAACCTAACCTTCTAAAAGTTTTTTCTTAATAATTATCACTCTCTGGATCCTATTGTCAGACATACACACTCACATTCCATTGATCCTTCCTAGCTAAAGAAAATATAAATTGAACTTGCCTTTTTATGGGTTTTGGCCTAGGATCTCTTCCACTAGATCATGTTCCTCTCTCAAGAAGTGTTTTGCAAATTAGTCTTGTGGATCCTTGAAGTTACTTTTAGTGGACTAGAATTTTTGAAAGTTTCTAACTTAAGAATGATGCAGTATCCCTCTATTTTTATTCTTCAGAGTTCTTTGCAGTTGTATTTGAGTGAAGAAATGAATATGGGTCCTTGAACTGCCGTCTTTTCCTAAAACTTATGGAGAAGTTTTTATATAGAAGTGTTCCCAGTCGTATACATTTGATTGTTTTCCCCTTGTTCCAAGAATAATCAAGTGTTTTCTTGATTGGTGATTGTTGTTATCGTTGTTTTTAATTATTGAGAATTCTACCAAAATGTTTACAGATGGGGTTATATGGTATCTGGGAATTGCTTTAAAGTAATCTGAGAGAGGAATATGAAGATAGTTAATTGTGGTTTAGGTGAAATAAGATTTACCATGAGTTAATATCTGCTGATGGGTATCATGCACTAGTCTCTCTACTTTTACATATGGGTTTGGAATTTTACATCATAAAAGTTATTTTTAATTTTTCAAGAGTTTAATTTCTTAGAAAAAATCTTTGAATTGCATTGTAGTTAGAGAATATGCCCTATAAAATATTTAATCCTAAATTTATTGTGATTTTCTATATGAATTGATATATGATCAGTTTTATATAATTTCCGTGGATATTTGAAAAAAAAACATTGTATGTCTAAAGAAATTAATCTTATTGGTGATTATATTCAAGTCTTTGATAATCTATCTTATTTTTTGTGTATGTGTACTTGATCTGCTAGATACTGCAAGAGGTTAAATTTTCCACATTCATAGTAAAACTACCAAGATTATTTGATGCTATTTTGAATGGACTCTCCCCCTCAGCCCCCAGTAGTTTTGGTCACACTTAAGCTTCTTAATTGAACCATTTAAAATACCATTTAAATTGTACCATTTAAAATAATTTGTATATGCCAATTTTGATATTTGCCTCCATCCTCTAAGTCTATGATGTATGCCAAAGAATCCACCATAAAATAAATTGATGCAGAATTGAAGAAAAAGAAGATATAACTCACACAATCTGAATCTTCCTAATGTTGAACTGTGGAACCTAGTTTTCTGTGGTTGCCTGATGAAGGAGTTACTGCCATCTGTATTCCAATATTTTACCAGTCTTGAGTTAAATATATAGCGTGCTAGGCAGATTGCTGTAACAGCTCAGTAATTAATATATTAACTATTCAAGATGTTATTGACTTTGAGAAGAGAAATGTGCAGTCTGTCTAGCATTTGTAATTTAATGAGTGAACACAGTATATCTGTTACTGTGTAAACTCAAGGTCATAAGAATTAAATCTGAAGGCTTAGACTTTAAATTTTAATTTTGTAGCTTAACCGCTTTTTCCTGCTTATTAATACTTTTTTAATTTTTAGAAGTATAACTTTGAAGAACCAAGAAAAGACTTAGTGTTTGTTTATTAAGAGGGTCAAGGGGTCAGAACTGGGTATGAACTAAGAAAGGTTGAATCCCAGTTAGAAATAGTTAATCATGATTGTGAGAACAATTACTGGCCCTCAATCCAGTGAAATAAAAATTTCAAAATCATAACAATTTGCCTAAATCATAAATTTCTAGGGTTTAGAATAATGTAAAGAATCTCTTTGGAAGAATAAGGTTAGAATGTGCCAAGGGACCAAAAGTCATATATTTTTAAAATCCTAAGAAAATTTGAATTATAAAAGGCTTTATATAATAACATATGCTGTTAATTATGAGTGTACAGTACTTGTGTACTGTCAGTCACTCCATGTTACTCTCCATTTTGGGTATTCTGGGAGGGAAAACATCATATTTATAGTCTTTCTTTACTAGTAATGTTGTTTTCTCCCCCAGCCATAATTAAACACAAATTTTAAATCTACTATGCTCAATTATGAGTAACATATTTATAAAGAGCATTTTAAAATATTATTAGTATAAGATCTTATTTTTAAAATTCTACATCTTCATTGTTATTTGTTATATTTATGTAAAAATTATTTAATAAAGATTATATTTAATTTATTTTTAACCACTGCACAGTGAGTTTAATCAGTTCTGAAAGATCATACTCTCTAAAATACCTCTCTATACTATTGCCTGAGCGATTTCATGTGATGTAAATAATCTCTCATTTGCAGAAAATGTCACCTAATTTTTGAGCAGCTATTTGTGTCTAACTTTATATATACTTTTCTTTTTTATGATACCTGCATTAGAAATTCAAAAAGAACAGGCTTGATTTATTTACCTATTTAAGTCCACTGTGTGTCTATACTGGAGAGAGGCTCTTTTTAATCATCCTTTTGTTTTTTGTTTTTGGACTATAAATGCTGTCTGCTGGGGGACATCCCCAGGGTCAGGGTGCAGTACATACCCTCCTCAATGCAAGGCTTATATCAGCGCATATGTCCCTGTGTTAGTATACTGTGTCTCCAACGGTAAAGAAAAAGTGTTGGATTCATTAGCTATCAAGCTGCCAGCTAGGAAAGAGTTCATTGCTCAAATTGAGCTTATATGGAGAACTTGGAAGGAATGGAAAAGGACAGTTTAATTCCTTTCCAAGCTCAAAGACATGAATTATTATGCCTTGTAAGTTGAAAAGGGAAAATGAAGAATGGTAAAGATTTTCCATGTCATAGTTTTTATATTTATAAAATTATAGCTTCCATTCATCCCACCTTGAAAGTTAAGGTTTGGTACTAAAAACAAAGTAGTACTTATGAGATCATCTTATACGTTTATTGATAAACCCCTTCTTCATCTCAGCTGCGTACAAAAGCAAAGGGGCGGGTAGCTGCAGGACTTTAAAAATAGCTATTAATGGATTTAGTGCCTGCCTGGATCAGAAAATGGTAGAAGGTTCTAGAACTTTTCTGTGATAAATATAAGGCATTGTATTAATCAGCTCAACTTACTTGTGAAGTACAATAACAAGTTACAGACTTTGACAGTTTTCCCATTTTAAAATCTTACTTGAGAATCGTATTATAAACTAATAGGTAATGAATGATAGATTGTAAATTTGAAAATTTAATTCTAATTAATATCAAGAAGATTGATCATACTCAGTATTGGTAATACAGTGGGGGATACAAGAACTATCTCATAAATTGGACAGACTATATTAGGCGCATGACTTTTGAATGGGAACTTGGCTCTATTGGTGTTTAAAACGAGCATACCATTTCCAATGTCTATCCAGGAAAAAATATTCAAACTAGTGCACAGATTAAGCTTTTTGCTGCATTGATTTGTAATAGCAGAAAAACAAAATTGAAGATAGCTAAATGTATTACTAGAGATCTAGTTAAATTGCGATGTATCAGTAAGCTCAAATACAGCTATTAAAGACTGAACTGGTACCATATGTACTGAACATCCTTAGATCTCTAAAATATGTCAAGTAAAACTATACACAGAAAATATATAGAAGTATGCACATGAACCTGTGGTTATCTCTGGTGAGTGAGACAGGGGAGGTCAGGGGTTAGAGAATCTTCCTATGTTTACTTGTTTTTTACAATGACTATACATAATTTTTTAAAATCAGTAGATTTTGCCATTCATCTACAGACAGTTGTCCTTTGATTTTCCATACTTTCATATTTTCATTTGAGTAGTGGTGTGGTTTTTTATGGAAACAGAAAAACACTTTTAGAATCATTCCATTGAGTTTGCAGTTTTATACTGTCAAAGTGATTATTCCGCTAATATAAGAGGTTTGTAGTATCTTAATGTTTTTAAAAAATTTAGGGCCTCTAGAAAAGAAAAACATATATGTGATAAGACTTAAAAAGTAATATGTAACTCTATTTTTAAATCTCTGCTGTGTTGTTTTTCTATTTCAGTTACCTAGAAAAGTACGAGAAAGTTCATCATTTTGGGGAGGATGATGATGAGGTACCACCGGGCAATCCAAAGCCACAGCTTCCTATTGGTGCAATTCCATCTTCCTACAATTACCAGCAACACAGTGTGTCAGGTAAAAATATTGCAAGTTAACAGAGCATAGGTCCAGAGTTTTGCTTTAGGAAAATAGACATCCAATCCTTTAGTTCGCACATGAGAGCACTTAAAGCCTTGTGGTAATGCAGCTTTCAAAGATCAACACCTAATTTGTATCAGGGCCTTTCTGTCATAGTCTCCATAAGGTTTTTAGTTGTAGGAATTTTCGGAGTTACAAATACCTATACTTTCAAGGGAAGTTTTTTTCCTTCTTTCTTTGAATAATGCTCAGTTTAACCTGAATAATCACTAACATGAAAAGAGGAAGATTCTGTTGGGAACAGGAAAACCAAGAATACTTAGATAGCATTTACTCGATTTCCTACAATTATTGGAATTCCCAGCACCAGAATTCCACAGAAATGTTTCTAACTATTCAGTTGTTTTCCTGTCGTGGTACCAAAATAAGATTTTTTCCATTTAAGTCATTCTTGTAATACAGTCTGCAGCAAAGAAGAACAGGACACAGATTGGAAATAATCAGATTGAGAGCATAATAAATTGGTTCTTGAGGCAGGGTAGATGGAGATTCCAGTGTTAAGAGACTCTAGGGTTTGGATCTGTGATGACTAGGAAGAGAGCTCTGAAGAGATAAGCATCTTTTCTTCAATCATCAACATTTGGCCTAAAAAAGAAGAGATAATGTATTTTTCAAGGTTATCTTCTTCATAAAGTACACAATGATCTAGATACTTATTATTCTTCATTGACGTTAGTCCTAATCTCATATAGGTAATTCTTATATCTAAGCTTTCTCATTTGTGCCAATATCACTAATTATTTTATTTTCTATTACCTATTTTCAAAGTTTCTTTCATGGTGAATTTGATTCCATATTTCTTCCCCAATCAGTAATAACTGAAGAAACAGAATCTGTGATCTCCATTAGAAGAGGCTTCATAGGATGCTTTTGTATAATTGAAGCCAGGTGGTGATGAGCGCAAACCAAACCTAGCTTTGATTTTAATGAGTAGGTATTACCTCAGGAACCAGAATTAAAGAACATTTTAAATCATGTAGAAGATCTTGCTAATAGTTTAGGTGAAAATTAAATTGGGTGACTTGTTAGATGATATGCTCCCTATTCCTAAAAAGGGCTAATGACCATTATCTCACTTAAGGATGTTAAGGTATTTCTACGTTGAATGCAACATCGTACTAACCTTTAAGACCATTTTCAGCTTTACAACTCTTTGGTTCCTATGTTACAGTAACAGCAGAACTGTCCATTATTGTAGCTTAAATAGAGGTTGATGGCTGCTATTACAGATACCCAAACTGACCCACTTCTATGTTTGATCTGTTTAAAATGAAATTTTTTCTAGCTCTGGTTATTTTTTTCCTCCTCTAATTAAAACATTTACTTCAATAAAGAAGATATAAAATATTTCTGGTATTTCAGAAGTCTCATGAAAGTTACTACAGAAGTTAAGGGAATGACAGAATTGTTTAACACTGTATTATAACTCCTTTCTAATATGCAGTCATATGTCTGTCCTTTTTTAAAGGAGAATCTGAGCAGTTATATAATATATGTTGCATGTTTGACAAAATCAGGATTGGGGACTCATGAAAAGAAACTAAGAATTGCTCGGGAATGTCAGACTATAATATCTAATTAAAAAAGAAAAGAGGTAGTCTTTCAGGGCAATATGTATGAATTTGAAGGTGCTTTTTATTTTTCTAGAGGGAGCCATAGCAACATTATGACAATGTTCTAAAAATTAACATGATCAGTATACAAAACAAATCTTTCACTAATTTTTTTAAGTGTTGTTATGGAAAATATAATCAATTTGTGTGTGTGCGCATGCACGTGTGTACGTGTGTGTGTGTGTGTGTGTGTGTGTGTAAAATAAATACCAAAATAGAGTTACAGAGTGGTAGATTAAGAACTATTAGGAAATTTTAGTTATAACCTTTCAAGGATTTGTGTTTACACCTTTTATCATTCAGTCTTACTATATTTGAAGATTTGGATAATGTATTTGGATAAATGTGTCTATCTAGATATACTTATTGTTGATATTAAGAAAAGCTATTCTAAGACAATACTTTGAAAGGTAATATAATAAATTTCAATTGAGAGTAGTTCCAGGGAATTTGGCGTAAAGTGCAATTCTACTCGTAATTCTCAGAATAGAATAAATGGAATACTGGACTTTGATATGGGACCAAATTTTGTTTTAAGAATATTGGCTCCTTTTGCTCAGTGACTTTAAATAGCAAAAAATATTGAGCAGATTTTG
Organism: Pteropus medius; assembly: GCF_902729225.1. Taxonomy (NCBI): domain Eukaryota; kingdom Metazoa; phylum Chordata; class Mammalia; order Chiroptera; family Pteropodidae; genus Pteropus; species Pteropus medius. Next base: position 3,428,819 of record NW_024349519.1, on the reverse strand, counting down.
CTTTGAACTGTAGAATTATTAAACTTTGGCACCAGTATATGGTGCTTTTGTCATTTATATGGTTTTTCCACTTTTTTTTTGCCATATATATCTAAGCCTTTGGTTTCTTTATTCTTTTTCCCTTGGTATTGATTTGGATATAGTCAGTTCTGCAGTATTATAGGGTAAATTATTAAGAACTTTGTATTCATCTTCTCTTACACTTATAAATTAGAATTAAAAATTTAATTTTTTAAATTAAAAATTGTTATTTGCAATATTGTTAGTAGAAAAATTGTGAAAGGCTAAAGTGACAAATAACTCATTGAAGTTAATAGAACTGTGGTGGTGCTAGCCATGATTTTAGTGATTATTTAATCCAATCCAATCATTTTAGTAAAAGGAGGCCAAGAACCCTGTCATTTGCGTTTTGGTACTTAAATTTGAAAAAGTTTCTTACAGGAAGATGTTGTTTTCTAGTTTTATCAATTATATTTGAGTAAAGATTTTTCCCTTAAATGTTCCATATTCTGACAGATATTTCCACTACAAAAATCACTGCCAATAAATATCACTGGAAAGAAAGTATTATTTAAGTCCTACAATGTAAACAGCTCTCCAGAAACAATTCTTTTCCTCTAAACTGAAAAGAAAGAGAAGTGATTGCCTCAGATTAAATTAAGTTTGTCAACAATGATTCATTTGTGTAAACTTTGAGTCAAGAATGTTGAAAATAAATTTCCAGTCCCATTCCGATTATAAAATTATAGCTGTTCAGTTGTATCTCCTTGGGGAAGTGAAGGGAGGCTTTTCAAATCTTAGAAACATTTTTTCCCTGCATTATCTTAGGAATCTTTACCAAGCCTGATGTAATTAAAGGACTTTTTATAATTATCATATTTATTCATTTTATTTTAATTGGAGATGTCTTCGGCAAAGTTATTCAGATAAGGATATACTCAATTGAATATCTTATGTAGCAAACAACAAGTCTAAGATTGTACAGAAAGCACATAAACAAGACTCGACAAACATTGAATGTGCTTCTAAATTTTCTTTCCATCGAAGAGATTTGTATAAATCAGACTTCACAAAATTCAAACTTCTTCTCCAAATACACTTAAAAAATGAAAAGACAAGCCACTGTCTGGGAGAAAATACTTACATAACAAATATTAAATAAGCGACTCACATCAGAATTTTTGAAACTGATAATATTAAGTGCTGACAAGGATGCAGAGCTAAAGGAACTTTTATACATTGGTGGTGAAAAGACAAGATGTTATAGCCACTTTGGAAAACAGTTTCACAGTTTCTTAGAAAATTTAATAATTCTGTAATTAGGTAAAGAAGGTATGCAATGTGTCTAAAAACATGATATTGTTAAAGATATCAAAGGAACCAGTTTCCCTAGTTTTATATTATATAAAAATCAGAAAAAGTTTGTTGAAATGCAAGAGAAAAAGTATAGATTAGATCAGTTAAAATGATGACACTAATAATTTGGCAGTGACATCCAGAGGGTATGTACATTTTTGTATTTTAATATTTTTTGAAGAATTTAATTTAACTTAAATTTAGAAAGTTGAACTCTTTAAAACTCTACTCAGTTTATATTTTATAAAAGAAAAAAAGCTTCTGTCCTGTACTCAGGAAATAGTAAACATAAAGGTATCTATTCCTTGATAAATTTAAGGTGTTTTTGTTTTTATCTTTGTTAGATTATCTTCGTCAAAGTTATGGGCTATCTATGGACTTCAATTCGCCAAATGATTATAATAAATTGGTGCTTTCACTATTATCTGGACTCCCAAATGAAGTGGACTTTGCTATTAATGTATGTACTCTTCTATCAAATGAAAGCAAACACGTCATGCAACTTGAAAAAGACCCTAAGATCATCACTTTATTACTTGCTAATGCCGGAGTGTTTGACGACAGTAAGTTTTAAGCTGAACATATTGTATGATCATTCTATAATGGTGTTATAGATTTTTTTAAAAGGTATTTAAGGAGAAATACTTTTTATTAGTCAGTATAATCACATTCTTTATTTGCTTTTGTTATATTAAGTGTTATTTAAAATAATGAATGTTACGATTTTTTTAATACTTGAATACTTAAATACTTGAATAGTAATTTAGTCTCACTAGAGCTTGTGAAATAAAAACCCTAGGGATTTCTTAGAGTTATAAATGGGTTTCTTAATTTGAGAAGATTGTTTAATACAAAATTCTGAAAAAAGAAAAATGGGATCTGGATGAAATTGTTTTTTTTGCAGTATATTTCTCTTATTGTGTGGTTATAATTTTTTCAACAGTTTAGATCAATGCATTTGAAAATTTGCTGCCTATGTAATTAGAATAAGATTTATCAAATATTTCATATTTTTTTTCTTGTAGGTTTTGCTAATTATAGGTTTTTATAAATGAAATTTATTTTCTGTGAATTATCTCATTAAATCTAGGTGGTTCTTCAGACCAGATTGCTCTGTTCTCTGTAGTATAACAATTTAATAGGGATTTAGAAAATATGTTTTGAAATCTTTAACACTTATAATTTTTCTTTTTATCTTTAAATAGCAACATGTTTGCAAATTAGTTTATTTTTCTGAAATATGATTTGCATCAAGTAGTGTTCTTTCAAACAAATTTGGGATCATCTAAGTCAGATTCCTTAAAATTTGACATGTACTTATTTTGTATGAAGACAGTTGGAATCAGTTTAAACAAAAGTGAAAATTAGTTTCTTACTCTGCCTGAGACTATTCTTAGTTACATGGGAAGGAACAAATATCAGTACTTTTCAGTTTGTATCATAACTTTGGAGATATCAATTTAATGGATTTCCATCTCAATTTTATGTTTTTTGATTCCTCATATTATCTTGATCTTTTAAAGATATCTTTCAGCATTGAATATAGAATGAAGTTTAAAATTGTTTCACATTTTTAGAAACCTTAAAATGAACTTTTTAGAAAAAAATATTCTCAAACCAGAGTAATTTTTTTGAAGTCTTAGCAATTAATCATTTAATAAAGACTACATGTGTATATATGATGGACATAATGTTACCAGTTTGGGTGCACTGAGGCATCACATTCTTTAGACTCAGTTTATCTTCTTCTTGCATTCTTTAGGCACTTTTATTTATCTAAAAGACTAGATTATTATGCACTCTAGCAATCTAAAACATTAATAATTTAGAAAATGCTATTTTAAGAAATGTTTCTACCATTCCAACAGTCAGAAGTTTAGAATTCCAGAGTACATAGAGACTTTATGAAGACCTTATACTAAAAACATTGGTTTTACATTATGAAAATAATTTCTTTGTGTTTGAGAATATGGATATATTTGATTTGAGAGTTTTGAGAGGTTTTGATTTATTTTTTAAGGCATGGAATTTTAATTGAGAGAAATATAGATGGCACTTACTTTGAAAATGTGGAATATTTATATACATTTTGTGTGCTTGAGGAAGTATAATAAAAATTTCATGAGACAAAAAATTTAATTCTCCTATTTTATATTTCTATCCAATACTTTTTCTCAGTGAAGTTTTTTTCATGATAAGGTTTTTTTTTTCAGGACAACCAAACAAAACATTTTCTCTCGTTAGTGATGTGTGGGCTTTGTTTTTCTGATTAAACTCTACTTATATATAAGTTTGATATTTTATGAAATTCTTCTTTAGGTCACTGTAGTTAATTTTTTAATTAAAAACTCTAACATCTATATCATTTCCTCATGACCCTGGTATCAATATTAAAATTTATTAAAAAATAGTTTGTTAAAATGTTTCTATTCTTAACTCTTTTTTAATACTTTTCCAAAGAAAATTCTTATTCTAACCTAAGTACTTTGCAGACTTTATTTTACTCAATAATGAGGAACTATTAGGTCTGTATTTAAAGGCATAATAAGACTATAAAGATTCAATAAATCTTTTACAACAAAATATATCCATTTATTGTACTGTCACAGAACATCCATTAAAGAGACTTACTTTTTTTTTAGAGTTATGTTTATAAAACTACTTTTTCTGATAACAATTGCCAGAATATAGTTTTCTTTCTGCATTCCAAAAGTAGTAGCTCTCATTACAGAATTAGTCTGATAGTTGATAAAAACACTTACCTATCTTTTAAAAGTAGATATATATTGTGTCACAGTTTAGACGTTTGTATCATACTGTGTTACTCTCTGGTCCCATACCTGACAATATGACTTAACAACATAAAGGAGAAAAAAATGATATAACATGTACCTGTATGTTTTAACCTTTGTTGGGGGGGATGGGAGCAATGTGTTATTTAGAAGCTTTTGAAAGTGAATGGCTTGACTTTCCTCTTAAAACAACATTATTAAGAAATACTAATAAGCTATAGGCCTGAGAATGTTTCTTAAAGAAAATTTCATCTGTGAGAATTATTTCCAACGAATGCCTTGCCATATATTATTGAAATGTGAATTACACAATTACTTTAAAATTCATAAGGAAGATATAAAATTATAACAATCTGACAATTTAATAACAATAGCATCAGTTTGACTTTTTAATAGTTTTCACTTCTACAAGTGAAACTAATGCAGAGTAACTTATACTCTTCATTTCTTATCTTTATACATATTACGAAAATGAGTTGTATATTTTTAGTTTGTAGAGACACAAATTTTCTTTAAATTCCATAATTTAAAAAACTATTTCAAAAGAGATTATTATGGCTTTTTATCATTTACTGTAAACAGTTTTTATTGAATGAGATATCTTAAAATGTATTTTTACTGTTTTTCCAAACCTACCTGTTATTAGGAAATTAAGTGAAAGAAATAATTCTATTTTGTTGAATATACTATTCTTTCAGCTTTAGGATCCTTTTCTACTGTATTTGGAGAAGAATGGAAGGAGAAGACTGATAGAGATTTTGTTAAGGTAATTTGAATAAATTAAAATATTGATCCTTTTAATTACATGTCGTCAAGGGCCAAGGATCAGTGAATGGTTGCTCATTTAATATATTTAAAACTGCCTATACTTTAATCTTTATAATACATAAAGATACCTATTTAAAAGTTGTAATTAAGTTAAGTAAAAAATCTTTTAGAATAGCTAATAATCAGAAATAAAGTTCTTATTTTATTACACGTTGATTTCTGGAAATGATAAATATCTAAAGCAATAAATTGAGAATACCTAGATTCTGAGCCATAGTCTGAGTAATTTCCTAAGGATTGTTTTTCATTTCACTTAATAACTTTTTAGCTGTGTCTAATAATGCCACTTGACTCATTTGGTAAGTTTTATTTTAGTGACTTTCCATTTCTGGAAGTTCATTTTGTATTTTTTCAAAGTAGGCCTGTTTGATCTTCTCCATTTATGGTTTTAATAATTTTTTTCTTTTAGCTTTTAATATTAAAAATAAAAATTTAAAGTACCTTTTTACTAATACAATTTAAATTATATAACAATAAATATAAATATAATATATAATATATAAATAAATTATAAATTATGTGTACAGATACAAACACACACACCTGATAATTCTAATATCTAAGCCTTTTGCAGCTGTAATTCTATTTACTCTGACTCATGGTAGACTATTCTTTTGTGTTTTATAATGTTGGTTTATAAATTTTCAGCAAACTTGTTTCTGTGAGATCTTTTTACAGATTGGATGGGGAGTTTATTTCTCCACTTGTGTGTTGCATTTGCCAAAACCTGAAAGGAAATACTGGTCAGAATGACTTTATATTATTTCTTTATTGGAGATTTTTGGAAGTTGCAGAACAGGCAAGTGGTGAAATGTTTAGGGGATTGTTTTTAACTCAGAGCTCAAGTAGTGACAGTCGGTCCCATTTGTCTCCCTTTTTTTGAAGTTATTAGACCTTCAGATTTCTCCTGGAGTTGCATTTTAAATTTGCCACTTCACAAAGTTCTATATCCTGTCCTCACCCCACACATTAAAAGCCAAGCCTCTTGGTTGTAGTTAGGCAGATAATTTTAACTCCAGAATACTGATAATTAAAGTGTAAGATGCACAAAATGTTTATCTACATATTTATGTATGCATTCACAAAAGGGTATGGGGGTTTTCAGTATAATCAGTAATGACATGAAATCAAGAAGACAAGTTAAAGATGATTAGATGATCACCTCTGTTGTATGTTTTCATTAATGTCTGCTCTTTACTTTTCTTTCTATATGCTGTATTCTTTGGGTTTAATTCGCTGCATTTTTTCTAACTTCTTGAGCTGGTGCTTACATCATTTTTCTTTTTATTTTGTCTAATACATACATTTAAATTCATAAAATTCTCTGTAAGGACACATTTAACTTTATTCTTTCCATTTTGATATTTTCATGTTTTCATTATAACTCAGTTTAAAATATCTCCCTAATTTCCATTATGATTTCTTCTTTGATACATGGATTATTTAAAAGAGAATTTTCTTAATTTCCAAAAATTTGTGAAGTTTTTCTAGGTTTCTTTTTCTTATTACTATCTAACTGAACTTCACTATAGTTCTATCTTTCTGATCAATTGAACATATTATTATAAAGTATCTTTTTTTTCCCTTTAAGTCTAGTTTTTGTATGTGTCTGATATCCATCTAGTTATCAGCTTCCATTTGGTGGGTGTTCACATGGTTCATATTTTACTTTCAACCTTTCTTATCCTTAATATTTTAGATGACTTTTTTGTAGATAACATATATTTATTTGGGCTTTCTTTGTCAGTGTCAAAAAACTTTTGTTTTTAAGTTAGTGCATTTATTCTATTTACATTAAATGTAATTTTGATGTAATTGTGTTTACATTTACAACGTTTTGAGTTGGTTTCTCTATGTCCTGCCTGTTCACTTGGAGTTTTTTCCCCTTTCTACTTTCTTACCTTTTTTGAGTCGATTTGACTAGTATTGTTTATTATTCCATTTTCCATCTATTTAATTTGCTATTTATATACTTTTTCTATTCTCTCAATTGATTGCACTAGAAGTTACAATGTTAATTTTTATTAGTTTAGTAAATTAATACTTTTACTAATTTGTATTTCCCAAATAATGTGGGGACACTAGAATGACTCCATCTTCATCTACTTATTTTTGATTTATATACTTTTTGTGCATTATTTTGCTCTTCTTCAAGCTTCTTAAAATAAAATCTTAGACCATTGGCTTTAAACTTCTTGTCTAATAGCTGTGTATAAAGCTGTAAATTCTCTCTACAAACTGCTTTAGTTCTGTCCTACAAATTTTACATTGAATTTTTATTATTTAATTTGAGATATTTTCTTATTTTCCTTGTGATTTCTTTTTTGATTCATTGGTTATATAGAAGTGTGCTGTTTAATTTCTGACTGTTCATTTTGAAACTAGCTTTTATTATGAGCTTTACTATTATAATTATTATTATTGATTTTTAATCACATTCCATCGTTGTCAGAGAACATAACTATTCATGATTTCTGTCTTTTTAAACTTATCAAGACTTGTTTGATGGCTCAGTATATGGTCTTTCTTGGTTAATGTTTCATGTGCACTTGAAAAGAATGTGTGTCCTACTATTGTTATATGTAGTTTTTATTAATATCAATTAAGTCAAGGTGGTTGACAGTGTTGTTCAAGATTTTTGTATCTTTGCTTTTCTATATAATCTATGATTTCCTGATAGACGAGTGTTGAAGTTACCAACTATAATTATGAATGTTTATATCCTCTTTCAATTATGTCATGTATATGCTTCATGTATTTTGAACCTCTGTTATTAGTTGCAAATACATTTAGGATTATTATATTTTCTTAATATTTAGTTTTTAGTTATTGTTATGAAATATTCCCCTGACCTCTGTAATAATCCTTTGTCCTGAGGTCTCTTGTCTGGTATCACTTATCTATACCAGCTTTCTTATGATTAATGTTTTCATGATATAACTTCTCCTATCCTTATGCTTTTCATCTGTGATTTTATATATAATGTTTCTTGTAGATGGCTTATAGTTGGGTTTTGCTTCGCCTCTTCCCCAGTGGGCCTTTTCTGTAATTCCTTCCTTTTCATCAATGTGTTCAGACCAAGACCATTTATACTTTTATGAAATTATTGATATGGTTTTATTTTGTTTCTCAGCTTTTATTTTCCTGAAAATTTAATTTTGCTTTTTTGTTTGAAGCATGTTTTTGCTGGAGATAAAATTGTATGTTTTAGGGTGTTACCTGAGCAATTTGAAGGTAACATTTCATTGCCATCTGATCTGCATTGTTACTGACAAGAAGTCAGTTTCATTCTTATTCTGTGTGTGATGTAGTATTTCTGACTGCTTTTAAGGTGTTTTCTTTATCATTTATTTATTTATTTAATTTATTTATTTATTTTTTTTTTTAGGTGAGGCTACCCTTGGTTGACCTCACAGATTACAAGGACCTTGTCAGCTTACAATCCCTTATTTTTTACTTTTTTACGCCCACAGCACCTGGTCTTCCTAGGTGGTTTACCATCCAAGTATTAACCAGGCCTGACCCTGCTTAGCTTCCAAGATCAGACAGGATCCGGCTTGTTCAGGGTGGCATAGCTGTAGACTCTATCATTTATTTTTAATACACCTTGTTGTGACTTTTGCTTTTCTTGTTCAGGGTTCATTTAGCTTCTTGGTTTGGTATTTTTCAGGAAATTTGAAAAGGTTTTGGCAATTATTTCTTCAACTGTTTTTATTCTTCCCCCATTTTTCTGGGACTATGTTTATACATATGTTAGATCGTGATACTGTTCCACAGGCTACTGTGGCTTTGTTTATTATTTTTAGATCTTTTTTTCTCCTTTGTACTTCATTGTGGATAGTGTCGTGTTTTCATTTTCTCTTCTTCATTAAGCTCATCTAGTCAGATTTTTTATTTTAGATGTTATGTTTTTCAGTTCCAGAAATTCCATGTGATTCTCTCTTATATTATCCTCATTTATCTTAATTATATATATATTTTCCTTTAAATTTTTGAGCAATTTTAATAATAGTTGTTTTAAAGTTCTTGTCTAATTCCATTGTCTTTATTATTTCTGGGTCTGTTTTTCTTGAAATTGATTTTTGTCTTAGTTATGGGTCATATTTCCTGCTTTCTTTGTATATCTAGTAAATTTAAATTAGAAATGGATATTGGGAATGTTACATTATTTAGTCTCTAGATTTGGGTGTCTTAGAGAATTATGAACTTTCTTGTGGCATGCTTTTAAAAGATAATTGGATGACCTTAATCCTCTAGAAAGTTGTTTTTAAGCTTCGTTGGGATCTATATAGATTAGCTTTTGTTCTAGAACTAGTTTATCCCTATTCCTAAAGCATAGCCTTTTTTGGATTTCTATGAATTAGCTGGGTATATAGAGTTTCTCTGGGTAATTGTTTAGTTACAGCTCCTCCTCAGTTCTGTCCATTTTTTGGCCTGATATTTTGGAATTTCACCATACACATGCATAGCTCAGTACTTAGCAATTAAGTCAAGTATGCTTCTGCAGATTCATGGGGCTTTCTATTCATTGCCCCTCCTTTCTTGCAAATTTCCTCTCAAATTCTAGCTGTGTTGACCTTGCTGAGCTCTCTGATCAGTCTCCTCAGCTTAGCAATAGCTATGATCTCTTGGATTTATTATCCCTGTGCCATAGTCTAGACAGAGTGCCCATGTAAAAATATTAGGGAGTCCTTGAGCTCACCTTATTTCTTCCCATCTTTCAGTGATTACAGTTTTGCATTGTTTGTTGTCCCATCTTTAAGAACAATTGTTTTATACATATTAATTTATGATAGGATGACAGCTACAGTACTCCACTGTGGCCTGAGCAAAGTTTCTTCCAAGCATTTTTCCTAGATTGTAATTTTATATATATATACATACATACATACATACATACATACATACATACATACATACATATATATATATATTTGAGCAATGAGACTTTCATAACATATTTTATTCGTTTAGTATTTATTTAAATCCCATTCACTTTTCTTTAGTACAGGTCAGTAGATGAGTTTTCTCAGTTTTCATTTGTCAGAAAATGTCTTTATTTCACCTTTATTCTTAAAGAGCAATTTCATTATATAAAGATTCTAGTTTGGCAGATATTTTCTTCCATCACTTTTAAAATATCCTATTTTCTTCTGGCTTCCATTATTTCTTTCACAAAGTCTACTGTCATTTTAGTAGTTGCCTTTTTCAAGGTTATCTGTCCATTTTCCTCTTTACATTTAAGATGTTTCTCTTTGTCTTTGCTTTTCAGGAATTTTATTATGATGTTCCTACACATTTCTATTTTTCTTTCTTGGAGTTTGGAGTGCTGCTTAAATCTGTAGGTTGACATCTTTTACTTATTTTAGAAAATTCTCTGTTCTCTCTCTTCAATATTGTTTCTGCCCTTTCTCTCCTTCCTCAGGAACTTCCAGTTATTTTTATGTTAGAACTTTTTGCTATATCCTCTTTGTCTTATATGAGCTATTTCTGGTTTATTATTTTGTCTCTGTGCTTCCAACTTGATGTTTTTTCTGCTCTCTCTTTCATTTCACTAATTTTTTCTTGAGTTGAATCTAATCAATTGTTAAATCCATCCACTGAGTTCTTATTTTCTGTCCTAGAATTTCTATTTAGTTCTTATAGTTTCATTTATTTGCCCAAAATTATTTTTTTATTATCCATATCATTTTAAATTTTATGTCTGATAGCTTTATTATTTGAATTTTCTGTGGCCCTTTTTTCTTCATATACCTAATTCTTTTTGTTGTTGTTACCACAATATTTTTATCATGAGGGTTTTTTTTGCAGTGGGTCCTTTTGGTGATGGACCTTTGCTCAGACTAGTGACTTTAAATGCAAAAGAACCTTAATTTCAAAAAATAAGATAGTTATTTTGAAGTATACATACCAGAAGGCTTAGAAATAAAAGGTGAAATAATAGCCTATATGCTTCTTTATGAGTACAAAAGTAATAAGCTAATACAGTTAAATGGCATAGACAAATTGAAGTTAAGTTCATTTTGTATAGACATATCAGTATAAAGGCATTTGTTTTTTTCTTAGCTTGAAAAAGAACATTAAACAATGGATGTTGACTCACTCCCTCTCACATATGGATCAAAAAACAGTTCGTAGATACTGAATACTGGAAAGCAACTTAAATATCTGGGTTATCAATTTGAGAACCCATAACTTCACTATTTGCTGTGTGATTTTCTTCTGTATATAGATTTACTCAGTAGCTAGCCAGCTATGTCTCAGGAGTATCTATAAACAGGAATACTGTGATTATATGCAGCTTACTAACAGAATTAAACTATCTTGATTTTCAAGTACTGATCAGCATAAACACTAACTATTTCTAGATATTTTTATAGCTGTAAAGTAAACTGAAAATATCTGTGATTCATATTTTTGACAATGTCACAGGTACTGCTAATATTACTGTCGTTTATTGTTCAGAGTTGAAGAAAATGCTAAGGAAATGCTAAATTTTAGTTAGAGGTTAAAGATCATAAAGATGTCATTTTTCCCTTCATTCAAGTTCATATATGCCCTAATTTCTTTCACAAACCTTTTAGGGATCTGTGGACCCCAGGCTAAGAACACCTGGTCCAGAATACCACCTTGTTATATAACTACCATAACTATAGAAAATTAAATATTTATGTCAAATAATTAAATACATAGACTATAATAATGTCTACATGAATTTTAAAAAGTAGAAATGTTATACTTTTATAGTATGTGTAACTTTTTAAAGGAATAGAATAGTTGTTTCAAATTGTCAAGATTAAATATAATAATTTCTCATTCTAGTTTTGGAAAGACATTGTTGATGATAATGAAGTACGTGACCTCATTTCTGACAGAAGTAAGTCTCATGGTAAGTCAATGGGAAAAAGTTTTAGGTAACTTCGAAATATCAATAATAATAAATAGTAAATAAATAAATATCAATAATAAGAAGAAAAATATATCTTTTCTGTTGTAGAAGGTACATCAGGAGAATGGATTTGGGAACCTTTATTTCATCCACCTCGAAAGCTGGGCATTAATGATATTGAAGGACAACGGGTACTTCAAATTGCAGTGATTTTGCGAAATCTTTCTTTTGAAGAGGGCAATGTTAAGCTCTTGGCAGCTAATCGTACCTGTCTTCGTTTCCTGTTACTTTCTGCACATAGTCATTTTATTTCTCTAAGGCAATTAGGCCTTGACACATTAGGAAATATTGCAGCTGAGGTAAGCATGGGACAGTAACTTAAAACAATTTTTATAGTTGGTGGCAAAATTTACTTTAAAATTTTAGAATGTGTTATTATTATATTTGTCATATTTATAGAATATTCAGTGCTTACATATAGTTTTTGCTTAAAGTGGTATTATAGAACTATCATATACTTTTATGGAAAAAGTAAATATTTGAAATGATGCTCCAAATTTAGTGATGGCTATGCTCACAGTAATTACATTTTTTGAAGTTATGCAACATTATTTTGTTCATTTTTTATTAAATGTGAAATATACAGCACTAGAAGAAGCCTATCTCAATAATAATGTCCTTTTTTTCCCAGCTTTTATTGGACCCTGTTGATTTCAAAACTACTCATCTGATGTTTCATACTGTTACAAAATGCCTAATGTCAAGGGATAGATTTTTAAAGATGAGGGGTAAGTCCTCACTTGTTTTCTCACTGTCTAATGTGCACCAACTTTTTATCGTCTGTTAAAAAACAAATACATGTTTTTGTGTGTTTGCTTTTCAGGGATGGAAATTTTGGGAAATCTTTGCAAAGCAGAAGATAATGGTGTTTTGATTTGCGAATATGTCGATCAGGACTCATACAGAGAGATCATTTGTCATCTCACTTTACCTGATGTGCTGCTCGTAATCTCAACACTCGAGGTGCTATATATGCTCACAGAAATGGGAGATGTAGCTTGCACAAAAATAGCAAAAGTAGAAAAGAGCATAGGTAAGACTAAGCCAAAGGAACAGTTAAATTATTTTCTTTATTGAGGAAAAAATATCTAATATGCTATATAAAATCACAGTTGATATTTGGGGTTTACTGTTTAGTTCTAGGAGTTATTATCCTTTCAGACACATTTGTTTGTATTTTTCTTTCTGCCTATTTTAGATGAGCAAGAAACTCCTATCATATAGAGACCAGAATGTATAAGATTGTTAGTAATTCCTATTCTTTCTCTTTATTTCTATTACTATAAATGAAATTTGAAACCAACAAAGCTAACTCTCTGGAGAGCAGGTCTTTCTGTTTCATATGGTCACCTGCTACTCTTAAGCAACTAAAGTTGAGTAAAACAGGCTTTCTTCTGTTCCTAGAAGTTGCTGGTAATGGCACTGTCAATATCAGTGAACTCACCTCCATAGTGGGTTGTCATTTTACTCAGTGGTTCAAATGATTTCTTTTTTGGTGGGGGGAGGGCAGTGGATAAATAGTAAAACCAAAGTTAATAAAGATTTGAATTGAAAAGTATTATTGAGAAACTAAGATGTCACTTTCCATATTAATAACTTCTAAATCTAGCTACAGATCAGAATCACTTGGGAAGCTTTTTAAAACTAAAAATACCTAACCCCCACTCCAGAACTACTAAATCACTCTTCAGAGATTGAGCCTAAAAACCTTTTTTAAAGATCCACAGATACTTCCGATGTACAGTGATTCATAGATGGCATTTGAGAAGTAGTATTCTGTACAGCATGTATTTTTAAGCAATGTGTGTCTTTTATAATATTGATAACTATTGGTTTTTAATTTATTTTAGACATGTTAGTGTGTCTAGTTTCTATGGATATTCAGATGTTCGGCCCTGATGCACTAGCTGCAGTAAAACTCGTCGAACATCCAAGTTCTAGTCATCAAGTTTTATCTGAAATTAGGACACAAGCTGTAGAGCAAGTTCAAACGCAGATCCATGTAGCATCTGCCCCAGGTTAGTGTTTTTACATATTCTTTTTCAGTTTGTTTATTCACAACTGTGAGAGCAATAAGAAGTGCCCCAGATGGGCTTTTTATTTGTGATTTTGGTCATTGGAAATTGATATACCAGGAATAGGTTAATCATATGTTACATTATAATTTTCTCAGGTAGTCATCAGGATACATAAGTATAATACCCCCTAATGCTTCTAAATCTTGGACCAAACACCACAGAATCAGAGCCTAGGGTCAATCACATGTGCATACGTACACAAACACATATATAAGCGTGTATACCTGTACTTTGCACCCTTCTTAGCATCCCTCGAGTCAATTCTGTTAACTCAAATATCTTTAATTAGAATTCAAACCTGTCTAATAACCAGCATTCTCGTCAGTCCTTAGACTCCTTTTTCCTGGCTGAGTCATTATTTTTATATTTTATAACCCTCAGCCTTTTTGTAAAGTGCTTTCTCCACTTTCATTTGTCCTAATAGAAACACTCCATCTTTTACCTCACCTGTTCTCCCACCTTTCACTCTTCCCCAGACATTTTTCTTTCCTTTTTTTTTTTTTAATGGAGGATGCTTGTTTTCTTAGTTGATCTTACCCGTCACTTCACAGGTAATAATGGAAGCTATGTGGCATGAATTTCTTCAACTTGTTAATCTTTCACTTACAAACTTACTGTCATTTGAACTTCATTCCTTAGTCAGCTTCCCCTTGACTCAGGAAGAGATACTAACTTCTGAATCAGTGCTCTGAATATCAGTCCTCCCCATTTTCTCATTTTATGTCTTAAACCTCGTTCTTTACCTGCTTCTTACTTTCAGTCTAGAAATTCAAATCTTTCTCAACCTCCCACACTACCCTTAAAACAAAAATCTTATCATCCTTAGTCTTTAACTACCACATCCATTTAATCACCAGATCTTGTTGAGTCTTTCTAAATACCTTGGCCTCTTCAATTGCCAATGTTTATTACTCAGTCCTTCTCATCATATCTCTTCAGCTATCTTGTTCTATTTTCATTTAAGCATGATCCCATTTTCTCTACTTCTCTAATTTATAGAATCAAAATTATATACTCTATTTACACAGTTTGTAATATATCACGTTGTGTTGATTTCCGTTATGTCCTTCTAACGTATATGGCAGAGTTGTATCATATGTGCATTTAACTTGAATTCAACTAATAGAGCTGGACAAATAATAATAAAAGACATGAAAAAAATAAGTAGTTTTGACTGCTAATCTACTCAAAGAGCTTTTACCCACAGGCAATAGATGTTAAATAACCAATGCATATTGGGAATCAATGGCCAGCATGTTAATGGTTTCTCAACCTTGAAAAAGAAATGAAACAGTTCATATCACCAGTTAAGTGAGGGGTGAGGGTATGCTCTTATCCTCAAAAAAGAAACTGAAGATTAAATTAATTGAGGGTGAAAGGAAACTATCCAACAAAGAAAGAAATTAATAATCGGTGATACATTGAACTATAATGGGTCATTTGAAGAATATTCAGGGGCATTTTTTGATGAAAGCTACTATTTTTTTACCTGATCACTGACCTGTGACCTTAACAGATAAACTCACTGATAACCTAGGATTTGGTCCTCATTTGACAAATGAACAAAATTAAATATTGAGAGTTTGTGGATTGCTCATATATGTCGTAATTCATTGATAGATGTGAGAATAGGTCTCTAATGACTTAAAAGAGTTCATTTTTGATCTGGTGGGCACTTTATTACTTGCTCATTATGAATAACAGCTTTTTAATTATTCGATTAGTTACTGTTTATAGTTGTGCTCCCTTCCTCCATAGTTTTATTTAATACTGTTTTCTTAAGGAACAGTCGGTCATCTTCAAACTTTTTGCTCACTTCCTCTCATCGCTATGAAAACTTATGTAATCTTTCCCCCATTTTTAGGTTGACATCTAAATATCTTCATCATAATTTAAGTAGTTGCAAATAATGTTTTTATGTATATTAAATTGATATTTTAAAGTGAAAGTTAAACACTTTGTATCCAGTGGAATCTTGATATTTACCATCATCCATTTTTAAAAATTCACAAGCCTTTAATATCAGAAATTTTATGATATCCATCTTTCACCTTGAACTCATATCCATCACCCTATCAATACTTCTCAGCTATAAATATAGACACTTTAATTTTTTTCAATTTTCTGTTACTTTATAAAACTCTTTAAGTGTTTAAAATTTTATCATTACAAATTTTAGTAATATATAGCACATCAAATAATAGTGTATACATTATTTTTATAATTATTAAATAAAAAGTAAAATTATTGGAAGTGCATGTCTTAATGAGATGCACAACACTTTTTTCTCTAGTTCTTTGGAAAGTATTAGCTCATTGTGTCTCTGAATATTTTTTATTGCTAGAATGAAATGGAGATCAGCATTAATTTTATCTTTTTTCCTTTTTATAGATGTAAGTTGAAAACCTCGTTCATGTCAATAAATAGATGAAGATAGAACTTAAAATTCTTTTAATTTCTTTCTGAATTATCAAAAAATTATTAAAATTATATTTAAAATATTCTGACAATTTTAGTTCTCTTATGATTTTGTTGAAATCAAAGAATTAATACTTGACTCTGAGAAGTATTTGTTGCCCAGCCATTAGAGACATTTATTTTTGTTTATTGAAAATATATTTTGTTTATTGAAAAAGATATTAACAGGATATCTCTGTAAATTATACTTGCTACTCTTTTACTTAGATGCACCTTGTTTAACCTAATACTTTGAAGAAGTGTTAGCACAATGGTTCTCAACTTTAGTGTGTATCAGAATCACCCAGTGGGCTTACATGATGATTTCTAGATTCCATGCCTGAGTTTTTGATTCAGATGGACCTGAGAATTTTCTTTCCAACAAGTTCCCACTAGATGGTGATGCTGCAGATAATTGAAGATAATTGAAATATTGTTAATTTCAATACTAATACAATGTATTTTTGATAAAGTGCTTTTATCATGTGCTTTTAATACATTTATGTCAAAACCTTGGCTTAGCGCTGCAGATTTATCTCATTAAAAGAATCTTGCTTAAATCAGCCTTACTTTCTGTTACTTAGAAAAACACTTTTTCAAAGAAAGTATGTTGATATATCTTCCTACCTTCCTAACTTTAGAATTCTCTGATAGTTAAAGTTGCCATGAGATTGTCATGTGAATGAAATAAAATGCCACCACCTTTAGTATTCCTTTAAAATATTCTCTATGCTTTACTTACACAAGATTCTGCTTCAGAAATAATGCACTCTTTGACAGTAGTTGAGGGATAGAGGAAGGAAGGACATTAAGCAAAAATTGTCATCACTCTATAATATATCTAAATTCAGAACACATCAGAGGGTCAAAATACCCAATTTCTAATGCTCAGCATTGCCATTAACTATAATATAATATATATAACACTGAGATAGACAGGAAGCCCTACTATATAATATCTTGGTTAAAACGAGGCTTTGTGGACACTTATGTTTCTAAGGTGTTCTAGAGGTTTTAATACAACAACAATAATAATAGCTAATGTTTATATAGTGTTTACTGTGTGCCAGACATCGTTTTAAGTGGCTTGCATATAAACTCTAATCCTTATGACCAATGAGGTTAATGTACTATTATTCTCTTCATTTTATAGACAGAGAGGTTAAGTAACTTGCCTGTAGTTACACAGCTGGTACTGAGTGATGGAACTCTAGAGCTAGCTTCTCTGGCTCCATAGTCATACATTTAACCATAATTCTGCAGTTCTATTAAGGCTGGGTGAGAGTTAAGACCTTCTGTTCCAAAATGAGAGAAGAGCAATTGTCAAAGAAGTGATGTGTTCAGGCAAAGTAGGGTGTGTGTGCGTGTGTGTTTATAAAATGTTGAGTATCTGGAAAATTGATTCCTTTTAAAGTACAATTGTCTTTGTAGCCTTTGAAAGGTCTTCAGGTATCCTGAAGGAAATGCTTCTGAATTTGTAGTCACTTTTATAGTAATTATATGTTTCCAGTTTATAGTCTTAATTGTGGCTGCATCTTTCTTCTTTATGTTTGTAAAGTTTCTCATAATCTCAACATAATTTTTAATGTTTCATGCAATTGATAATTGATTCAGGAGATTTCAGTCTGAGTAGGGTGTACTCTCATTTTACAATCAATAAAGAAAACGGTAAATGATTTCTACACAAGTTCAAGCCCTAGAAAGATGTTTTCTATAACAGTGTTATCAAGTTAGGAGGAGAAAAAAAGATAAACTTGGGTGTACCAGGATAGTAATTTTGGTTCGAATTATGTTCTGTTAAGAAGCAGAATATCACAGGATGGCCTCTGAAATGTGACAGACCTGGATTCAAATACATCACTCTTAAATGAAGGCTTTCCAGCTATATCATCTCTGCTATCTCCATCACGTCGTGTTCCTTTGTGAACTTAATCTCTGAGTTTTAATTTTTTTCTGCAAAATGGAGATAGATTTGGATCTATATATAAGATTAAAACAATGTAAATATAAATGGCTTAATGAAGAGTAAATGTTCAGTAAGTGACTGCTACTAGCTGTTATCCCAGTTAAAGCCTGGGGGCCTCATTGAACATAGGTCACAATTGCTTCAGATCATTCACAGATTTGCTGTGCTGTGGAGTGAGTCCTCTAGTTCCAATAATTTAGAAGTGCATTTCTTCTCTTTGAGGGTTCTGAGAAGTTTTGTTAAATGTTACCTA
Organism: Pteropus medius; assembly: GCF_902729225.1. Taxonomy (NCBI): domain Eukaryota; kingdom Metazoa; phylum Chordata; class Mammalia; order Chiroptera; family Pteropodidae; genus Pteropus; species Pteropus medius. Next base: position 3,410,140 of record NW_024349519.1, on the reverse strand, counting down.
AAAAAAAGTGGGTACATTTTATAAGTTTAAAAGCTATAAAAATCCTGCTGATTTTGTGTTGAAATAATATAGTTTAAAATTTTAACTATAAATACGTCAGATTCATATTTATTTATAACTTTTGTTTATATTACTTCATATTTTTCATGATTTCATTAGTTCCTTTGTATATAGCATAGCATTTCAGCTTTTTGCTCACCTTATTTCAGAAATTTTATATAAGGAGTTAATATGCATCTTTTATATTCAGAAAAGATTATTTTTGATACAGTCTGTATCTGTAACTACAGGAAGAGGAGCTTTTTTACAGGTGTGTTAAGCTGTGTGACCTTGGGCTAGTTATTTTAATCACTTTGAGTCTCAGTTTCCTCGCCTGTACCCATCTCGCCAAAGAATTAAGAAAGAAATGTACAAAGTATTTAACTCAGTGTCTGACCTCTGAGAAAAATAGAGTTTATATTAGCGATATAATTCATATTATTGTTATTATGTGAATGATTATGAGCTTAAAAAAATAGTTCATCTAAAGCCTCTAAGATAGTGCCTGGTGTAATATGTGCTCTATTATAAGTTTCTCAAATTTGTATACTTTCATTATTTTTATACACCTTTTTAAAAGGTATTCATTGTGAATTTTAATTGGTTCAGTATCCATGAACTAAATATGGCATATAGTGACTAAATTTTTAAATGATGTAGCTAATGTATTTTTTTCTTTAGCTTCCAGAGCAGTTGTAGCACAGCATGTTGCTCCACCTCCAGGAATAGTGGAAATAGATAGTGAGAAGTTTGCTTGTCAGTGGTAAGTGGTTTATTTCTATTAAGGCTTTATCCTCGGGAAGAATAAAGCACAACAGAAAAGGAAATGTATTTCAATAGTCATCCAGAATGTTTTATTCTGTATTTCTTTTTAGTTAGAATAGAATATCACTTATACAAAGAAAGGACAATGTAAAACCACTTCACCTGTATTTTGGAATAATTTGAAAGAAAAATATTTATCAGAATCCAGAATTAAAAGTTTGATTAGAATTTCATTAAATTACACTACCTAACTTCTTTTCAGAGTAAAATTTGTTTTAAAAGTTATCTTTGACTTTGTAGAAAATAAGGTTTGTCAAATTATAGTTGTTTTTCTTACCTTAATGTTTTATTAAAACTGAATCGGACTGACTACGAAAATAAAACCAGATTTTGTTGTTATATATCTCTTCTTTTTCATCAAAAGCAAAATTTCTTCTTCATAGCTAATTTTTTCTTTTTGTGAGTAGTAAGGGGAAACTAATCAAATGATAGACTGGCTAGTTTGTCTATATTGAAATAAATCAAAAATAATATTTCTTGAGAAGACTGAGTAGTTATATCTCAGCTACTTTCTGAAAAAAATAAATGTAGACTTGGTTTGATTTCATTTTGTCTTGGATAGTTGCCTCTACTTTATTTATGAATTTCAACTTAAATTCTTTAGAAAATTAACAGATTGAAGTATTAAGATCGCTTTCCAATGATGTAATACTTTTAAAACTTCTTTTCTTGATCCCGTTTCTCCCATTCTCTAACATTATTTGTCCTCCATTCCATGCTTCTGTCATTCTGTGTTCCATGTTTTTGGTGCTTTCATATCTTTGTTCCTATGACAATTTTCTCTAGACTTTTCCAGTTTCCTTAAATAAGGTTTATAGTTTTATATATCTCTAATTATTTGCTTTTTCCTCACGTTCCATATTGTTCACCTTGACCCTTTATACTTGATGAATCTCTTCCAATAATACTGGGAAATGTTTACCTTCTACATTGAAACCAAAAAAAGTTTTTTGTATCTAGTTGTTTTGAAAACTCAATACTCAAAGGGTTATGAAAGTTAGAAAAAGTATGTACCACATCCATTGTAAAATGTGTGTGTGTGGGTGTAGATTTGGTTTCATAAATCTCTGTTGCATACTTCTGCCTGTTTTAGGGGAAGAGGAAGAGAGACTCATTTTACAATTATTTTATCATAATTATTATTTGATGCAGTTTATAAGAAACAGCTGTAAGTTGGCCTGTTGTGTACGTAATGAGCCCTAGAAAGAGTCCTATATGGATAACTAGGCCTCCAGTTGTAACTTATACATGGAAGTTACTTGATATAAAAGACAAACTGAAGTTTGAATTAGTTTGTATGGGATTAAAAATAGAAGTCTCTGAAGTGGGGAATGGGAGTGTGTAGCATGGGAAGTATTGTTTTAGGAAGTAGTTGAAAGTTTGGGTAGGTTGTTTTTTTTTTTAAAGGAATTTGATCCAAGAGCCATCAAAAGTTTAGTTCCATTTTTCCTCTATTTTCCACATCTCCAATAGCTCATATATGGGAACTTTTTTTGTATTTTGATTATTACAAGACAGAAACCTGAGTAGATATTCACTGAATAAAACTGTTGTAGAATATTTGTTGCCAACAGACCAACCTTGCCGTTGCTGGAATATGAACAATTTTTATTTTGTTATTAATGATTTTTTATACTACATATGAATAGTTAATCCTTTACTTGATTTAGTCTAAAACCTAGCATGTATTTTTGCTAATAACATGAAACAGTGAAATCTGATTAATAGAAATAATTATTAGTTTATGATACATTGCCTTCAAATGGTTTTAGCATACTTAAATGTAGACTCTTTACATTCTTTGCATAATGGCATTTATTTTTCTTCTCTTTTAGGCTAAATGCTCATTTTGAAGTAAATCCAGATTGTTCTGTCTCTCGAGCAGAAATGTACTCTGAGTACCTCTCAACTTGTAGTAAATTAGCTCGTGGTGGAATCCTAACATCAACCGGATTTTATAAATGTCTTAGGTAGGAGACATAGTTCTTAACTTTAAATAGTTAATTTATATTACATACAACACCTCTTGTTTTTGAGAAAATATTATCTGTTTTTAAATATCTCCACTACTTGAAATTTCATATAGTTGGTTTGTAGTATGGTAGAAGTTTAAATACAAGAGAATTTTGGACATCACATATTGTTTGCGTTTGAACATTATGAGGTTTATCAAAGAAAAAGAAGGAAGAAATTAAGTTTGCTTTTTTCCAACCTACTTTTATATGTTGAAGACATGACTTTTGCTCTTTTTAACCTTGAATAATGGTTTATAACTAATACTGTCTTCAAATATCAAGGCTCTTTGAAGTTTTGCAAAGTTCATAAAATAGGCATTACCTATATGCAGCTTTTTTGTTAATTATATATGCAGTAAAATTGTTTAAACCAAACAAGGTTAATATTAATAATGACTTTAAAAATTGGAGAACTGATCTTTATTTCTTTCTTTGCTTCCCACTCTTGCATAATGTAACCATAGTATCATACTGGTTCATACATAAATGGCACTGAATATATTGCTGCTGTTCATGTAAACATTGTTAGAAGTTAGCATTTTCTTAGTGTGCTAGTTATCAAAACTGAGTATCTATGTACTTTACAGAACGGTCTTTCCAAATCATACAGTGAAGAGAGTAGAGGATTCCAGTAACAACGGGCAGGCTCATATTCATGTAGTAGGAGTAAAACGGAGGGCTATACCACTTCCCATTCAAATGTACTATCAGCAGCAACCAGTTTCTACTCCTGTTGTTCGTGTTGATTCTGTTCCTGATATATCTCCAAGTCCTTCACCTGCAGGTATCAATTTTTATTGTTTTAAATATTGCCAATTTTTATACATTTTTTAAATGTAGGACTTTTACTTGTTTTTCTAGTAGCATTTTCTTATTCTATTACTTAATCATATTCATATGATGCAAAGTTGTTAGATATTAATTTCTTAAAACTGTTTTCTCTTGAATTAAGTAAAATAATTCCTTCATGCAGCTTTTCAATCATTTCATTATGAATTTTGACTTTTCCCCCATATTTTCAGGAATCCCTCATGGACCACAAACTGTAGGAAACCATTTTCAGAGGACTCCTGTTACCAACCAATCTTCAAATTTGACTGCAACACAAATATCTTTTCCAGTACAAGGTGTTCACACTGTGGCACAGACTGTTTCAAGAATTCCACCAAACCCTTCAGTTCATACCCACCAGCAGCAAAATGCTCCAATGACTGTCATTCAAAATAAAGCTCCAATTCCTTGTGAAGTTGTTAAGGCTACAGTAATCCAGAATTCTATACCCCAGACAGCAGTTCCTGTTAGTATTGCTGTGGGAGGAGGAGCTGCACAGAGTTCTGTCGTTCAGAATCATAGTACAGGGCCACAACCTGTTGCAGTTGTAAATTCCCAGGCATTGCTTCACCATCCATCTGTAATTTCACAACAGTCTCCATTGCACACAGTGGTACCAGGACAAATACCTTCCGGCACTCCTGTTACGGTAATTCAACAAGCTGTCCCACAGAGTCATATATTTGGCAGAGTACAGAACATACCACCATGTACTTCTACAGTTTCACAGGGTCAACAGTTAATCACCACATCACCCCAACCTGTGCAAACTTCATCTCAACAAACATCAGCTGGTAGCCAGCCACAAGACACTGTTATCATAGCACCCCCACAGTATGTAACAACTTCTGCATCCAATATTGTCTCAGCAACTTCAGTACAGAATTTTCAGGTAGCTACAGGACAAATGGTTACCATTGCTGGTGTCCCTAGTCCACAACCCTCAAGAGTAGGGTTTCAGAACATTGCACCCAAACCTCTTCCTTCTCAGCAAGTTTCATCAACGGTGGTACAACAGCCTATCCAACAACCGCAGCAGCCAACCCAACAAAGTGTAGTGATCGTAAGCCAGCCAGCTCAACAAGGTCAGACTTATGCACCAGCCATTCATCAAATTGTTCTTGCTAATCCAGCAGCTCTTCCAGCTGGTCAGACAGTTCAGCTAACCGGACAACCAAACATAACTCCATCTTCCTCACCATCACCTGTCCCAGCTTCTAATAACCAAGTCCCTACTGCTATGTCATCTTCTTCCACCCCTCAGTCACAAGGACCACCTCCTACTGTCAGTCAAATGCTATCTGTGAAAAGGCAGCAACAGCAGCAGCATTCACCAGCACCCCCACCCCAACAGGTACAAGTACAAGTTCAGCAGCCACAACAAGTACAGATGCAAGTTCAGTCACAGCAAACAAATGCAGGAGTTGGTCAGCCTGCTTCTGGTGAGTCGAGTCTGATAAAACAGTTGCTGCTTCCAAAGCGTGGTCCTTCAACTCCAGGTGGTAAGCTTATTCTCCCAGCTCCACAGATTCCTCCCCCTAATAATGCAAGAGCTCCAAGCCCTCAGGTGGTATACCAGGTGGCCAATAACCAAGCAGCAGGTTTTGGAGTGCAGGGGCAAACTCCAGCACAGCAGCTATTGGTTGGGCAGCAAAATGTTCAGTTGGTCCAAAGTGCAATGCCACCCACAGGGGGAGTGCAAACCATGCCTATCTCAAACTTACAAATATTGCCAGGCCCACTGATCTCAAATAGCCCAGCAACCATTTTCCAAGGGACTTCTGGCAACCAGGTAACTATAACAGTTGTGCCAAATACAAGTTTTGCAACTGCAACTGTGAGTCAGGGAAATGCAACTCAGCTCATTGCTCCAGCAGGAATCACCATGAGCGGGACCCAGGCAGGAGTTGGACTTCAGGTGCAAACACTTCCAGCCACCCAGGCATCTCCAGCTGGACAATCATCTTGTACTACTGCTACTCCCCCATTCAAAGGTGATAAAATAATTTGCCAAAAGGAGGAGGAAGCAAAAGAGGCAACAGGTTTACATGTTCATGAACGTAAAATTGAAGTCATGGAGAACCCGTCTTGCCGACGAGGAACTATGAACACCAGCAATGGGGATACAAAGGAAAATGAAATGCAGGTGGGAAGTCTTTTAAATGGGAGAAAGTACAGTGACTCAAGTCTACCTCCTTCAAACTCAGGGAAAATTCAAAGTGAGGTTAATCAATGCTCACTAATCAGTAATGGGCCATCGTTAGAATTAGGTGAGAATGGAGCACCTGGAAAACAGAACTCAGAACAAATGGACATGCAGGATATCAAAAGTGATTTGAGAAAACCCCTAGTTAATGGAATCTGTGATTTTGATAAAGGAGATGGTTCTCATTTAAGCAAAAACATTCCAAATCACAAAACTTCCAATCATGTAGGAAATGGCGAGATATCTCCAATGGAACCACAAGGGACTTTAGATGCCACTCAGCAAGATACTGCCAAAGTTGATCAACTAGAAAGAATTTCTAATGGACCTATATTAACTTTGGGTGGTTCACCATCTATGAGCAGTATACAGGAGGCTTCAAATGTGGCAGCACAGCAATTTAGTGGTACCGATTTGCCCAATGGACCTCTAGCTTCAAGTTTGAATTCAGACGTGCCTCAGCAACGCCCAAGTGTAGTTGTCTCACCACATTCTACAACCTCTGTTATACAGGGGCATCAAATCATAGCAGTTCCTCACTCAGGATCAAGAGTGTCCCATTCTCCTGCCCTATCATCTGACGTTCGGCCTACAAATGGCACAGCAGAATGCAAAACTGTTAAGAGGCCAGCAGAAGATAATGATAGGGAAACAGTCACAGGAATCCCAAATAAAGTAGGCGTTAGAATTGTTACAATCAGTGACCCCAACAATGCTGGCTGCAGTGCAACAATGGTTGCCGTGCCAGCAGGAGCAGATCCAAGCACTGTAGCTAAAGTAGCAATAGAAAGTGCTGTTCAGCAAAAGCAGCAGCATCCACCATCATACATACAGAATGTGGCCCCACAGGTAAGTCATTCTGCTATCGCATTGTTCTTTCAAAAATTTAGATTTGGAAGTACAATTTTAGGGGAAATGTACTGTTTTTTATGTCTCACATTGCAGTTAATTGTATTAGCTTATCAAGGTACTCAAACTGTTGTGCTTTTCTTTTTCTTTTTTTTTCGTAGTGTTAAACAGTTTACAGTTGTTAACTTTAGCATATGGTTTAAAGACCCTTTCTATTTTGCTATAGACCCAAATTAGTAATTTTATAGATCCGAGATAGAGAAACACTTGTAATCTAACATCTTTTGGAGAATTTTTGAAATGTAACTTAGTCTCCTTTTGGAGTTTGAGGTGGGGGATGTTACTAAAAGTACTCTAAAAGGGAATTTCTGTATTTGATTTGACACAAGTGTTTTTTGGCTCTTTTTAAAGTACTTTTGTAAAAAAGATGAACCTCATAAGAATTTTATCAAGTGTGTTTTGTAATATTTATGTATTGAATTAGTATCCTTATTTTTTTAAAGGTATTATAATTTCAATTTGTTTGAGTTGTTCTGTTACTAATTTTGTGTTTTTTATTCCTTTGCTCTACTGTCATGTTTCTGCTATTCTCTTTTTAATGCCTACCATTCCATCTTCATGCCTTTGTAGATAAATGTGTTTTCTACGAACAGTGCTACTGTATTGAGGGTCCAATGAACCTGTAAAGATTTTAAGGACAATCCTGTAATTTCCACTGGAGCTAGGGGTTCACTTCACAGTTGTCTCTCACCTATTTTCTGGATTACTTCTCCTTCACTCTCTTTCTAATTACTACTTGTCCAGAACCTTCTGTGACTATTGCCAACTCTGCTAGACTCTTTTGGCATGAGTTTCTTCTCTGCACTTAATGGTGAAGACAGCAGATCTTTGGCCACTGTTGTGTTGATACCAAATCTAGGTGTGAGGGAAGGGGAGGCAGCAAATTGAAGTAATTATTGGTAAATATGTAGTTATTGCCATTTTATTATTTAATTTTTTGATCTCTTTTTTTCTTTTTAAAGAAATCCCTTTAACATTTCTTGTAATACTGGTTTGGCAGTAATGAACTTGAACTTTTTCTTGTCTAGGAAGGTCTTTATCTCTCCTTTGATTTTAAATGATAGCATTGCTGGGTCCAGTAATCTTGGCTTGTAGGTTCTTGCTTTTCATTCTTTTGAATATTTTGTGCCAATCCCTTCTGGCCTGCAAGTTTCTTTTGAGAAATCATCTACAGTCTTATGGGAGCTCCCTTGTAGATAACTAACTGCTATTCTCTTGCTGTTTTTAAGATTCTGTCTCTTACCTTTGGCATTTAATTAGGATGTGTCTTGGTGTGGGCCACTTTCTTTGGGCCTTTTTTTGTTTGGGACTCTCTGCACTTCTCAGGCTGCTTGTTTGTGAGGACAGGCCAGTGGAGGAGCTGTTGTGCAGGGGCTTACCCTAAGGAGCAGGATTCATGTTAACGGGACTCTGATGCCTGCCAAGTCTGCCCTTTGGGTGTGTCATTTGTGGAGAAGGTTGGGTGGTATTCTGGTGTGGTCTGAAGCTAGCCACCATGCATATTGGTTCTGGGGCCTTTTGGGAGGGGCTCTGCAGACCAAGTTCAGCATTAGCTGATGCCATGCCTGGGGCCACTTGATATGAGCTACTTGTATTGGGGGTAGAGAAGCCTGGGAGAGGCCAAGCTATGAACTGAGGTTGGCTGCTGCTAGTGCTGGGCTTGGGGCTGCTTAGCAAGTGGTACAGGGTACACCGAGGCCAGATGCTGCTTATTTGGGGTTTGTGAACATTTGAGAGATTTTAGGAAAGTCTGAAGCATGAGCCAAGACAGGCTGTTTGTATTGAAAAGCCCATGAAAGCAACACAGGGTCTCAGGGAAACTCCTGGTGTTAGCCAGGTGAATGGAGACTCAGATATGGAGCCTGCCTGCATGTGCAGACTGAGTGAGAGGAGGGCTCAAAAAAGGAACAATGGCTTCTGCCAGTACTTCTGTCCGAAGTCTGACCATTCAGTTCTCATAAGTTCCCAGCACTGAAGCTCAGAGCAAGTGAGTCTGTCAGCGAGTAAGTCAATTCATGGTCCCTTTAAGAAGAATGTCTGGAACTTTAGCAGCCCTCTGTCTCACTCAGCCACAGTCTATGGTGATTTTCACAGCCAGAAGTTATGGGGACTTCTCTTCCCGGCACTGGAACTCAGAGCTGGGGAACCTGGGTGGGGCTGGAACCCCTCATTCCTCACTGGGGACCCCACAACTGAGATATTCCTCCCAATTTTTGACCGCCACAAGTGTGTGGGACCAGCTTGTTTTGCATCTTTGCCCCTTCTGCTAGTCTTGATGTGGCTTTTTCTGTATATCCTTAGTTATAGGACTTCTGTTCAGCCATACTTCAGGTGGTTTTCAATAATGGTTGTTCTGTAGTTTAGTTGTAATTTTTATGCATTCATGGGAGGAGGCAAGCATAGAGTTTACCTACTTCGCCATCTATACCAGAAGCCCCAATCTAAATTTCTTTATATATTCTTAACATTTTGTTTTTAGACTTTGGTTTAACATCATCTTACATGTGAATTGGTACCTTAAATGGAATAGATAAAATTGAGGATTTTAAATGTGACTTTTTAGCCAAACTTTGTTATTTCCACCATTTCAAAGGCTCTAGGGATATTAAGGAGGCACCTGGACCCCAAAAAGGGACTTCCACACTTGCATAATGCCCAGCGGTAGAAAGACTGCAGGAAAATGTCCCTGCGAAAATGGCCAACACATAATCATTTGTAATACCATCATTATTTTATTTTTCTTTTCTCAATCTTATTCCTTCTCACTCCCATTAATCAACTGTTAATTTGATTTACAGGAAAAAAAAAGACAAATAAAGGAGAAAGATATATAAAAGTAAATGATATAACCATCGATTTTTTATTTAAGTAGTATATAGTTGTGTACTATATGCAAATACAAAATAAATTATACCTACTTCAAGACAAATTTCTTTATTTGTAATTGCCTTTTTTTATTCTGTTATATTTGCAAGTTAAAGTGAAACGGGCTACTGTTTCTGAAAGCCCTTCCCTCTTCCACTATTCATGAATCGATATATTCTGGAAGTATAAAAATAGATTGGCATATAGAAAAATAAAAATAAAGAAATGAAACAAACTTTAGTTACAAATACCTAAAGCCTTGCCTTTTTCAGGAGCATGTAAAACATATATTGAACATAACTTATCTCTCTTAATCCCATGGTCTGATGACATGCCAAATTCTTGTATATAAAAATAGTCTACTTAAGGATGTACCTATTTAAGGTATTTTATGTATGATGATATTATATAACACTGTGTGTATTGATATCTTCGTGATCTTTTCCTTCCTTTGTATACTACTATATCTTCTCTCTTAAGAATGTGATTTATTTAAAATAGCTGTATTCTTTATTTCTAAAATTGGTATTTGGTTGGCATGTAGAAATTTGAGCTTAAAAGGTTACCTGAGTCTTATCAGGAAGCAGATCTGTAGCCTTAAGGGGGCAGCATTTAGTCATAGCCATAGAACATTTTAGCAAGAGCCATGAGAATATCATTTCAATGTTTTTTTAAGAGTACTAGTGCTCAGATTTGTAGACTAGTAGCATATTGTAATAACTAAGAAAGGTATTACCACCAAACATAATTTTTTGTTTACATTCTAAAATGTTCTTTCAAGAGAGGCTTGGATTATATTTTCTAGATTTATATTTATTGTGAGAAAAAAACTTGGTAGTTTAAGAAAATAATCCCTTATGTTTCATTGATCTACTTAGCTCTGTTTAATTCTTTTTTGTTTGTTACTTTTTATTATGAAAAATTTTTTTGAAACACACAAAAGTTGCTCAATAAGGCACCATGTATTCATCACCAAGAATCAAATATTATCACCATTTTGCCTTTCTAGTTTCATCTATTCCCCACCACCATCATTTTTTTTCCTAGAGTACTTTAAAGTAAATCCAAAACATTATTTCATTTCACCAATAAATATTTCAGTATATATTTATCTAATAGTTAAATACTTTTAAATATGTACCTCCATAATACCAAATCACACCTAACAAAAAAAGTAATTTCTTAATATTATCTGACACTTAATTTATGTTTAGTGTTCCCTAGTCGTGTTAAAAACTTTTTTTAAACAACTTGCTCAAATTAGGATTCACAAGTTTTCTACACATTGCCTTTATCTTTTATTCTTAATGTAACAGCTTGGAGTAACTTCAGTCATCTTTGCCACATCTCTCATTTGGGTTAAAATACCAATGTTTCCCTGTTAAATTTTCTATGTTATACCAGTAAGAGTTCCACAATTAAAAGAAAACACCAAGTAAGATAAAAATTTCTTAGCACTTATCAAAATAAAAATGAGCTTAATTTACAAATATATGACAAGATAATAAAATGGCTAATTTAAAAGGTCATAGTGTAAGGAATCAGAATGTTCATTCTGAGGGAGTATGATACTTCTGACAAATTTACACTTTAAAATTTTGAGATATTTGTAACTTGTCATTCATCAGTACTTGTATTTGCTGCAACTGATCCTCTTGGGTACTACCACTTAGTAGAATTTCTTGGGTTTTTAATGTAATATTTTCATTTCATATGAACAGTTTGGCTAATTTTTTTTGATAGATTGATTATAATGTTATTGTCCCTTTTTTTCCTTCTGGCCCTCTTTTTTTTTTTCCTGTCTGCTTTCTCACCATCAGTTTTTATGCCTTTAAAACTTTGCAGGTAAATGAATGATTGTCAGATCCATGTTTCCAGCATTCACTTCTTTTGATAGACATTTGTAGTTTTTGATCTGTCACTGTCCCCGAAGTGAACTCATCATCTTTCCTCGAAAATATGGTTTCCCTTCTGGACTTCTCTATTAGCATAATAATAATAACAATAACAACAACAACAACAACAATGGTCACTTATTGAGAATCTAAAGTTAGGCTCTCCATATATAAGTTCTTTAGTCTTCTCACCATCTCATAAGTTAGGTTGTATTATACTTTAGAGATGAGGGAACTGAGGATCAAGAGAAGTAGGTTGCCCAAGGTTATATAACTAGTTAAAAGACAGATTGAAATTTGCATCCTGATCTGTCAAGCTGGGAAGCCCACATCCCATCCATGCATGTGTATGTATTCTCACTAACAATATTATAAAATCTTAAGGGTGAGATCCTGTTATAGAAACAGTTTCAATCATATCCCAAAAGTAGTGTTTTTTTTTTTTCTTAAAGCTTAGGTCAAAAGTACTAATGACTTCACATTTCCAAGAACTTTCACTTTCAGCATTTTATTATCTTCCTCTTTTCATTTTTATACTATAACTTTATGTTTGTGGGGTTTTTTTGTGTTTTTCTTTTTTGTAGTATGGCTCTTAAACTGAAGTTTTCAGTAATTTTTAACTTAGTTTTGTCCAACTATTTCCAATATTACATTATACATGAACAAGTATATTTAATATTTTATCAGAGTTTAAATTTATTTTCATTAAACTGCTTTAAAAATGGTGTGCTACCATTTCTATGAAATATTCGATATTATTTTTCCATTTGCGGTATGTTATGAATGAAATCTGAGTTAAGGATTCAAAGAAAATGTATTGCCTCAAATTAGTTTAAGCTATAGTGTAATTATTTACGTATGTGTTTTTCAAAGAGAAAGGGATGGGATATAGAAAAAAACATAGTTTATATTTAAAAAGCCTATACCTACAATTAGTATCTTTTCTATTATTCATCAAAAGTTATAACGGAGCAGTTTTAAAGACTAAAGTTGTTAGTTAAAACAGCTTACTGCAAAGTAATGTTTACAACATTCTACTTATATGGTTACATCATTTTTAACTCTTGAAATTTTCTTTGCTTTCTACTATACACATTCATTAAAAAACCTAAAAGGAAATATTATGCAAAGAAATAGTAATTTGCAGTTGAGTAGTTCTTGTAAAGAATATATATAAGTAAATCAAGTGGGTACATTTGTAGTAGATTTCTCATTTTAATCTATAATTGTTTTACTGCCTAATTTTATTATTATAAAAAAAATCTTAATTCTATATTATGTATATTCTATAAAAATAACAATGTGATCTTGCCTCTGTGTTTCATCTGAAATAAAAGAATCTGACTTTCTAAATATTATTGTAAAAATAGTTATCTTTCTAAATAATTTTTAAATTATTTTTAAAAGATAATCATTAAAACTACAAATGTAAATTTTATGTTAGAAGTGCATAACTATCACTGTAATCAAATTTATAAGCTTATACTGTAAAATATGAATAGTTTTGGTTTTCAGAGTCATCTCACAAACTATGTGGTTGTGCTTCTTCACAGAACACTCCTATGACGCCTTCACCAGCTGTTCAAGTGCAGAGCCAGCCTAACAGTTCTCAGCCATCTCCATTCAGTGCATCTAGTCAACACGGGGATTCAGTAAGAAAACCTGGACATAACTTCATGTGTCTATGGCAGTCTTGTAAAAAGTAAATGGCACTTTTATTTGACATACATAAATGTTCTTTGTTTTAGAATGTTTTATATTCAAATTTGTTATCTAGAGTTTTATGAAAATTTAATGTTGAAACCACTAACTTTTAGCAAAAATATTTTCTATTAAGAGTGATGTTTATGTAGATCCAGTGGCACCTAAGCTAAGAAATTAGTATAAATGATGGAAAGATCATCATTGATTAATGGTAGATTATTGGGAATAGGAAAGTATTAATTTTTAACAAAAGAATTTGATTCTATATTTGGCTGTGAAAAGAGATAGATTTTTTATTTTGACTTGAAGTTAGTGGTGGCTGTAGAATTTCTATGTAGTAGAAAATAATATTAGGAAGAATGGCTTATCTTAAATTTGAGTTTTGGATGGATACCCCATGAAAATTCTTTTTAAAGGCATATCATCTTACAATTTAATAACTGAAACAAACTGTGAGTAGAACTGAACTTCTTAAACATGGCTTTCTTAAACTCGAAAGAAAACTTGAGGATAATATTGGTTAAAATAAAATCTTAGTTCCTTTAACAGTACTTAGCCAAGACCTTTTTCCTTGTCACTTTTTAGAGTTCCAGGACTAAGGTACTTCACATTTCCAAGGTACTTGTTTTAATAGACTAGTACCTTTATCTTTTAGATATCAAAAATTCTATTTCACTTTTTCTGATAGCAGAAATTACTATGTCCTTTTAAAAATTACATTTGCTATTCATAATTTTTATTACATCTTATAAATAGTCGCTGTAAACTTCATGCACAGATTACAGATTTGTTGTAAGATCGTAGGCTATCAGTATAGCCTAGGGATTGTTAACATTATGCAAAATTTCTTTGGACAGTATTTATCAAACTTTAAATCTCACCACAGTCATGGGGTCATGAGATCATTTCAGCAAGTCTCTACCAGTGGTTTTTACTTGTTTTCCTTTTCAGTGAAAAAATGAATTAAGTATATTAGATTCCATCATGTTAGTAACAGTAATGTTTCCAGTTACATATGTATATTATATCTATGTGTGTTCTAGATGATAGCGTGTAATGTTTGTCAAAGTTGTTTAAAAATCCGTGATTTATGTTGTCTCTGATTCTTTCCTTCATTTATTTCAACCATCTCTTTTTTTATTTTAGAGATTTTTTCCCCCCACCTTCATGGCAAATACTAGCCGATGGAGTAGGTAGTTAGCTAATGCTGTTCGTTGACTAAAAAGTTTAAGAATAGCTGCTTTACATGAAGGGTTTAGAGTATTTCAAGAAAAAAAAAATTTACTGGAAGAGTAAATGGGCAGCAGTTTTCCATCTTGCTAGTAGGATCATTATTACAAAATTTGATGATGTACCTTTTCTTTGTTAGTCTTTTCTGTATAAGACTCAACAGGCTTCTTAGAGCCATTTTTAGGTACTGCATTAGTAGTAAGTTCAGTTTTATTTTGCAGATATTTATGGAGCACCTTCTAGAAGGGTGCATGTGCTAGGTGCTGGAAATAAGATCAATCTCAACTCTTAGAAAGGCAGATTTAAAAAAAAGAAATTATGGTATAAATAAGTGCTGTAATAAGATCATTTCATACTGTTATTAGCAGCATAGTGGACAGTTAATGTAATGCTGGGATGGTTGAGAAAGTTTCAACAGGCATTACTTTTGAGTTGGGTCTTGATTAATGAGTAGACATTTATCATGCAAAAATGATTCTAGTCAGAATAGCAAGTGCAGGGAATTATAGAAGAAGCTAGTATGCCCAGGTAACTAAGAGAAGCTTAAGATACCAAGAGCATAAGGACATGAAGAGAGTGAGTAACGGCTTTTATTATTCATATTTAGTTTCTACAGTTCTAATTGGGAAAAATGCTTGTTATAGTTATTGTCCACTAAGTGGCTATGTTCTAATTTCTTTAACATTAGATCAAAAATATTAACAACCTTCCTTGTTTCCATAAGCTTTAGACTAAAATTATTTCCTTCACTGATACATTACTATGAAATGCTTAATATTTAATGTTGAAATCACTGTGTGCTTTTTTCTTTTTATAGAATTGAAAGTGACTTTTAATATATGTTTAACCTGTTTTTAGTTATATAGTATGACCATACTTTACATGGTCTTTTGTATTTGTAATTTTTCTTTGCTGTATATAATATAGATTCTTTTCAATGAGCCACCAACTCTTACATCACATTATCAGTAATCTCTAAAAAATGGGGACCCTACTCTTTACACATAATCTACACCTCTACAGAAAAATAACATTAATTTCTTCAATATTATGAGTTCTTCACATATCCAGTCAGTGTTTACATATCTCCAACTGCCTTTTGTTTATTTAGTTTGAATTGGAATCTAAGATTCAGACATTGCCTCTGATTGAGAAGCTGGTTAAGTCTCTTTTAATCCTTCCATCTCTCTTTAATCTTTTTCTTTGCAATTTTTTTGTTGATAAAAGCAGGTCATTTTTCCCGTAGAGCATCACAATCTAGATTTTGCTGGTATTGTTTGGCATGGTACTCTAACCCTGTATTTTCTATAAGTTGGTCCACATTTTTTTTATCAGATTCTGGTTTGATTTTTATAACACCTGTTTTAGAAATGGCATTGTGTACTTCCATCTCTCTCTCTTTTTGTGAGGTAAATAGCCATTGAAAATCATTGCCTAAATCCATTATTTCATTGAGAGTTTTAAAATGTAAAAATTCCCCTTTTATTAACTCTTTAATTTCTCTGAGAAATAGTTTCTAGAGAAAAGGCTAGGTTATTGGTTATTTCTCTTATTTATCAATTTTTAAAATAATGAGCTATTGACTAACACTACACAAAAGTGACCATAAGGCTTGGTTTTTTGTTTATTTGTTTGTTTTTGATTTTAGTATCATTATAAACAGACTTATGAATTTAAACTTACTTGAGTTATTTCAATCCATTACAGTTATTATATCCTTGATGTTCAATTTGTCCCATCTTTGGCCAGTGAAGGCCTATTCAACTGATTCCCAAGTTCTTTTGTTGTGATCTTAATATAAATCTTTGATAGCTTACTTGCTTTTTCTTAGACAAACTGTTCCAGTCTTATCTTGTATAGAGTAAAGTATGAATCTAGCTTTATTTTTTTCCAAATAGCTAACATATTAACAAGTTCATCTTTCCCTTAGGTTTCTGAATCGCCACCTTTATATGTACTAAATTCCTATATGCTTTTTCTATTTCTGGATTACTTGTTATCCCACTGGTCTCTGTCCTTACCATATCTACACTTTAAATTTTAATGTAGGATATGGCAAGTTCCCCTTTCTAATTTTTCTTTTTCAGAGTGTTTCTCATTATCTTTTCAAGCACATATCTTGTACCAGGCACTGTACTGCTTTTTGAAATTAAAATGATGTATAATTCAGACTTTGTACCTGAACAGGTATTTGTTCTTCCAAATGAACTTTAGAACGTGTTTAGAGATCCCCCCACAAAAAAAAAAAAAACATGTTGGGACTTTCATTGTAGTTGCTTTTAGTGAGTAGGTATTTTTGTTTGTGTTTTGATAGTGAACATTTTTCCAATATCGATTTTTCCCTTACAAGAAAAAGGTGTCAGCCCATGGTATTATAGTCTTTTATATACCCAGCTTGAATGTTTTCCTCACGTAAATTCTGCAACTTTATTAAGTTGTGGTTCTTATTTTTTGTTGCTATCGTAAATGATCTTAACTTCTGTTACATTTTTAAACTAATGGTTGTTTTCTATATACCTCTCACTCAATTAGAATATCTAATGTTTCCAGAACAGTTATATACTAGTCGTGATAATATTCATCCTTTTAAAAAAATTAATGGACTATTTTTAGAACAGTTTTAGGTTTATGGAAAAATTGAGCAAATAGTGCAGAGAGCTCTCATATACTTCCTCTTCCTTACATAGAAACCCCTAATGTTAACATCTTGAATTAATGTTGTACCTATGTTATGATTGATGAGTAATATTTATATGTTATTAACTAAAGTCCATAGTTCCCATTAGGTTTCAGTCTTTGTGTTATACAGTTCTGTTGATTTTGATAATACATTATTTCATTATCTACATTACAGAATCATACAGAATAGTTTCACCACCCTGAAAATCCCCTATGTTCTGCCTTTTCCAGAATGTCATATAGTTGGACTCATTCAGTATGTAGCCTTTTAAAGACTGGCTTCTTTCATTCAGCAATATGTATTTAAGGTTCCTCCATGTCTTTTCTGGCTTGATAGCTCATTTCTTTTTATTGCTAAATAATATTCCATTGTAAAGATGTACCATTTTGCTTATCTATTCACCTATTGAAGGACATTTTGGTTGCTTCTGGTTTTTGGTAGTAATATATGAAGCTGCTATAAAAGTTTGTGTACACATAATTTTTCAACTCATTTGGGCTAATACTTAGGATTATAATTGCTTGATTATGTGATGACTCTGTTTAGCATTGTACGAAACTGCCAAACTGTTTTGAAAAGTGGCTGTACCATTTTGCATTTCTGCCAGCAATGAATGAGAGTTCCTCTTGCTCCACATCCTCATCAGCATTTAGTATTGTCAGTTTTTTAGATTTTAGCCATTCTGAGTTGTGTACTGCGTCTCTGTTTTAATTTGTATTTCCCTATTCAAAGATGTTTAGTTTCTTTTCTTGTGCTTATTTATTATCTATATATTTGATGGGTGTGATTATGTTTAGAGTATTAAGTATAACATTGAAATGCTTAAATTGTACAAATCCGCTTTCATACTACATTTCAAATGTGAACTATTATTTCATCCCCATATTCAGATTTAATGGAGGATACACATTTTAAAGGCATATCTAAACAAGGTTCCTGAGAATACATTTTCTATTTTGCTAATGTCAAATATGTGACTGCTTCACAGACCAGGAGCTTAATAGGAGTTGGTACTGGGAGATCAAAGAGCAAATACAGAAATCCTTTTTATTATTATGAACATTACTAATATTGTTATCATTATCAGTTATTAGAAGGAAAGGGGGTAGAGTCACAGACAATTGGTTTTGGCTGTCCCTCCATTAGAACCCCTTCCGATGTTTGAGATATTTCCCATAAATTGAGTCTTATTAGGGAGCAAGAAATACCTCTCTCTACAAAAGCCAAAAAAAAAAGGCCGAATACTTGCTTCTTTCCCCCTTTTCAGAAATAAGCCCATCAGTAAGTCAGTGGCTTCTGCCTGTGGCTTTGAAATCTGGACGGTGGCAAAGAAGCTTAGAATGGAGGATTCATTCCTGTAGCACCAGCAACATTGAATTTCCAGGAACACCAGTACTGATTTTAGGCTGTCTAGTTTGCATTTGTTATTGTTAGTTCTATATTAAGGCAATAAATTAAGTTTTTTTAGTAGTGAAATTAGTCACCTTTTCTTCCATTTTGAACTTTTACAACTGAACATAATAAAATTAGGTTAGTCTCTCAACAAGATTGTTGATTGTTGATTTGGGATCTTCCACTCCAAATTTTAGCTGCTTGTTACTAAATTGTGTTTGAGTATAGAATAATGCATTCCTTTGATATTTCTTTTGCCATAGATTATTATATATGCAAAACAATTAGATGTCAAGGGTTGAGGTAAAAGTTAACTGTTCTACTAATAATATATCCTTTTTTTAAACTAAAATGTTTCCAGTGTACATTTTCGATGTATAAGTATTATCATTTATGTGCATTTATTAACATTTAAATGCATATCTTTTAAACTAAAATTTTTCTGTAAAAAATATATATATCTCATGTGTTTTAAATCAAGTTAAAATATTTTTTTGCAGCAGGAGGGCTATTAAGAGGGATATGGAATACTTTTTAGTCATTAAAGAAAAATAGTCTGCCAGGAACTTGAGCAACTAAGAAAATTCTAAATGAAACTATCTGAACTAAAAGTGCTATTACTACCCCTTTTATTTATGTTTTAAAAACAAAGGAAACAATCTTAGCTTTATAAACACAGATGTTTGTTTTTAAATTATTCTTTTGAATGTGGTGAATTATTAAATATAATAGATAACCTTTTACATAGTTTGCAGGCTTTTAAATAATAAAATCTTAAGGTAGTAGAAAAAGTGTGCTTTATTTACTTTACTTCTGTGTTTATGAAACTTAAGAAATTGATAGTAGGAAAAGTGATAGTGTTAATCATAATATAAATTACATTAATAAAGTTAATAGTTGTTGGCTTTATTTTAGTTGATGTAGAAAGTGTTTTAACCTTAAATGGTGGCTTAGGGTAGTTGGAATCAGGAAACTTGCACCAGTAGCCTTATGTGAATAATTTGTTCAGTTAAACCAAATAGCTTTTCACTAGAATAAAAGAAGAAAGAATTTGGCTGAAGGGGATTTAAATAAAAGAATAAAAGCTAATCCTGAGCATTAGTAGTAATTATTTATGTAATGAGCAGGGGAAAGAGACTAGCCATTACAAATTGTATAGAATAATGTTATTGAAAATAATATATATCTTTGCAAGATGGCTAATGACTGTGAAAAATAGTTGGCCATTGGTCAGATATAATTACTGTAATTCATGTATTAAATATTAATGAAATTTTGCATTGCTCTGCCATATTTTAAATATAGATCCTCTTTTCTGAGAAAGTAACAGGATTAAAGAAAAAGTATTGTTTCTATTGTTTTTAGTTGGAGCAGCATACATATTGTTACACTTAAATATAGGATTCAAAAGGGCATAGTTTACGGCAGGACGCAATAGAATTCAGTATATAAGTGAAGGTGTTAACCCTGGAAATAGTGGCTACTTCTGGCTATGATCCAAGGGAAGGAAAAGATGAATAATGACAGAAGATTTAATTTAGAGAAAAAGGAAGCCCTAATAGAGTACACTTACATTCTTTCAGTTATAAGCCTTCCCCGCTCCTAGAGATGTAAAAGTGTAAGATATTGTCCCCAAATTCACAAACTCACACCACACTAACACAGGGGAAGACAAGCTCTAAAATGATAAGGTTGGAGTGGAGCAAAAGGTGAAAAAGTTTGAAGCAGTTTCTATGAAGAATGTATTCAGAAGCAGAAATTAATAAAATTGTGGGCGATGGTGAAAGTCACTTGATAATAGAGAGCATTTGGAATAGTTGTGGAAAAAGTCTCAGATTATTGGTAAAACGGGCAAGGTGAAAAGAGGTTACTAGTGCCACCACAATGACTACTACTAGTACTGATCACGATGATATTAGCTCTCATTTATCATTGGCCTACTACTTGCCAAATAATTTTAGACATATCAAATTTAAGCCTCACAACCATCCTGAAACCTAGATTACCAATAAGTAAAATGAGTTTCAGAGACATGTTATTTAACCAGTGCTTCCACCTATGGTTGTGCACATCGGGAGGGGAGGGGATACAACCATTTACATTGTACAAATCAGAAATTGTATATTTATTACAACAGTTTTTCAGGAGATAGCAGTAAAGTATAAGGAAGGATATTCTTTTCATTGGTACAAAGGCAACATATAGCCATACAGCAGCAGAAGCAGCAGCATACAAAATTATATTAGTCACAGTCCCAGTTTTGTTTAAAAACTCTTATACAGGGAGGGATGGAAGAAAGGAGGGACAGATGAACGAACAGACAGATGGAGAAGGCTTAAAGAAAATATACCAAAATATAAGCAGTCTGACTAATTTAAACATTTAAATCCAGATACTTCATTTAATGGATTTGGAAACCTTAACTTTTTTCCACATACATATATGATCATCGTAACTAGCTTTATTTATTATATTAGAACTTTACTTTGCATCACATGAATGATTTGTATGATTTATGTAGTTAGATAAATAGAGAGAAAATAGACTTAGGAAGGGAAGAGCAGTAGATAGGAGGGAAATAATAGACTCTGTGTTGGACAGGTAAAGTGATGAGTACTTAAAAATCCCTGTTGTCTTAAAACCATGCACACACAGGTGTGTATATTTAGTAATTAAAATTGATTTAAAGAAACACTAACTTCATCCTTTTTTCTTGTGTCTGGTAAATTTATTAATTTTGTATATTGTAAATAAACTTGATTCATTTAATATATTGCAAAATAGTTTAGAAATAGCTAACATGTTGAATAGTGACTAATAGTACATTTGAATTTTGGTTTGTGTGTCTATGTGTGTATAAACAATTATACCTTTTCAATTAGTAATTTAATAGGATTTAGGTAAAATCTTAAAAACACAATACAAAATGTCTCCTGTGACACTTATTAGTCTATACAACAGAGCTCCAGTCATATTTATGTCATATTAATGAAACAGCATTATGAGTACAGTAGACCCTTCGTATCCACAGGGGATATGTTCGAAAACCCCCACTAGATTCCTGAAACTGTAGATACTACCAAACCCCCTATATCTAGTATATTTTTTCATACACACACACACACACACACACACACACACACACGTGTGTGTGTATATATATATGTGTGTGTGTGTATATATGTATATGTATATATAAGTGTGTGTGTGTGTGTGTGTGTGTGTGTGTGTGTGTGTGTACCTATGATAAAGTTTAATTTACAAATTAGGCACAGTAAGAGATTAACAAAAACTAATAAAATAGAATTATAACAATATATTGTAATAAAAGTTTTGTGAATGGGTTTCTCTCTGTGAGTATATCTTAT
The DNA here is from genome assembly GCF_902729225.1 of Pteropus medius. Lineage (NCBI taxonomy): Eukaryota > Metazoa > Chordata > Mammalia > Chiroptera > Pteropodidae > Pteropus > Pteropus medius. Next base: position 3,388,181 of record NW_024349519.1, on the reverse strand, counting down.
TGTACTGCACTCACCCTTCTTCTTGTGATGATGTGAGATGATAAAATGCCAAACATTTTCCTAAATCTGCTTAACTATCCCTTACTTGCAATCTATGGTGTGATGTTACTACTTTCAGGAGATCCATTGCTGAAGTCAGGTTCAGTGCTGTCAGGCTCAACACGTTGCTATCAGTTGGAACACGTATTCTCTTCAGGTTTTCCACCCACAAATTTATTTTAGTTAAGTCAGCAAAATGCATTTTCTGACTTAACTAAGCACATAACAAATATTGTGACCGAAACTTTTGCAGTTTGAGGTGCAACAGCAAAACTAACAGGAATATTTTTTCCTTCTTCACAATTTCATTGATAGAAGATTCATTCTTACCAAAGATCTTACAGCCTCAGCATACAATTTTTTTCCCTTCCTTAATAAGTTGAGAACTTTTACCTTTTTACTTAAAGAAAGCATTTTACAGCTTCTGTTTGGCGAATCCAAATTTTCAGCATCACTACTCTTGCACTTTGGGCGCCACTATTAAATAAAATAAGAGTTGCTTGAACATGAACACTGGTACTGTGACCAACAATCCGATAACCAAGAAGGCTACTAAGTGACTAAAAAGTGGGAAGCCTATTAGCATGGATACACTGGACAAAAGGATGATGCATGTTTGGGGAGGGAGTGAAGGGACAGGATGGCATGAGAGTTCATCATACTTCTCAGAATGGCATGCAATTTAAAACTAATGGAATTTTTCATTTAATATTTTCAGACCACACTTGACTACTGGTAACTGAAACCATGGAAAGTGAAATTGTGGATAAGGGGGGAACTACTGTACTGAAAATTAAGAGAAATTCCAAAACTAAAAATGCTTGTTTTTTGGGTGTGTTTTTTTTGTTTTTGTTTGTTCATTTGTTTTAGATTCCATATATAAGTGAGGTCAGTACAGTATTTGTATTTCTTTCTTTGATTTATTTTACTTAGCATAATGCCCTCAAGGTCTATCCATGTTGTTGTAAATGGCAAACTTTCATTCTTTTTCATGGCTGAATAATATGCCATTGTATATATACCACATTTTCGCTATCCATTCATCCATTGATGGACACTTAAGTAGTTTCCATATCTTGGCTATTGTAAAATAATGCTGCAGTCAACATGGGAGTGCATATATCTTTTCAATTTAATGTTTTCATATTCTTCGGATAAATGCCCAGAAGTAGAATTGCTGGATCATATGGTAGTTCTATTTTTAATTTTTTGAGGAACCTCCATACTGTTTTTCATAGTGTCTGTACCAATTTAATTTCCACCAGTAGTACACAAGGGTTCCTATGTCTCTACATCCTCGCCATTACTTATTTTTTATCTTTTTAATAATAGCTCTTCTAACAGGTGTGAGATGGTATCTCATTGTGGTTTTGATTTGCATTTCCCTGATGATTTGTGATGTTGAGCACCTTTTCCTATACCAGCTAGCCATTTGTATGTCTTTGGAAACATTTCTATTTTAGATCATCTGCCCATTTTTAACCAGATCGTTTGTTTGTTTGTTTGCTGTTGAATTGTATGAGTTCTTTAGATATTTTGGATGTTAACTCCTTATCAGATATATAATTTGCATATATTTCCTTCCCTTCGGTATGTCGCCTTTTCATGTTGATAACTGTTTCTTTTGCTGTGCAGCAGCTTTTTTAATTTGATGTAGTCCCACGTGTTCATTTTTGCTTTTGTTGCATTTGCTTTTGGTGTCAAATCCAAAAACTGACCAAGACCAATATTGAGGAGCTTACTGGCTATGTTTTCTTCTAGGAGTGTTATGATTTCAGGTCTTAATTCAGGTTTTTAATCCATTTTGAGTTAATTTTTGTATATAGTGTAAGATAGTCGTCCAGTTTTATTCTTCTACGTGTGGCTGTTCAGTTTTTCCAACACCATTTATTGAAGAGACTATCCCCATTGTATATTCTTGGCTCATGTATTGTAAATTAATTGACCATAAAAGCATAGATTTATTTCTTGGCTCTCTATTCTGTTCCATTGATCTATGTGTCTGTTTTTGTGCCATTACCTTACTGGTTGATTATTATAGTTTCGTGATATAGTTTGAAGTCAGGGAGTGTGATACCTCCAGCTTTGTTCTTTCTCAAAATTGCTTTGGCTCTTCGGGGTCTTTAGTGGTTTAATACAGATTTTAGGATTGTTTGTTCTGTGTCTGTGAAAAATGCCATGAGAATTTTGACAGAGATTGCATTGAATTTGTGGATTGCTTTGGGTACGATGGACATTTTAACAATATTCTTCTAATCCAGATAGTTTTGCAATAAACTTTTAGTAGGTATTCATATAGATGAATATGAATAGTGTAAAATAAGTAATCTATAAAGATTTTGACATCTTTTATAATTCAATATTTAATTACTCTTGATTAAAATTAATTTTAATACATCATTTCCTAAAAGACAATAAATTCAAAATATTATATATTGCATATCAGAAATTGGTTCAGATATAGACATGTTTATATGACATTTATAAAAAAATCAAATCCTAAAAGAGTTCTGCCATAAACTTTAAAGATATTGATTGTACAAATATTTGAGTTACTAATTACTACTTAAGCCTTTTAATACATTCAGTGCTGTCTGGATTCCAGTATTCTTTCTCATTGCTATGTACTCTCGTAAGGGAGAAGAATCTGGTTTTCTTAAGGTTTGTGCACTTGGCCACTTACCCACTCAGACATTGGTATTGTTAAGCCCCAGGGTTTGTGAATGAGTAGGGTTATATGATGTTAAATGAGAGATATGACTTCTTCAACTTGTACAGACATACAAAATGCAAATTCAACTAAAAAACTAAATTTACCAGAATGTTTAGCATTTAGATTGTTATACTGAATATGCTGGAGTTGATTGTATATAATATGAAATCTAGTAAATGCTTGAGCAGCTTCTAAAAGTACAATAGAGTATGGTATTTGTTTATAAAATAATGTTGTATTGTGCTTTAAAATGATATTTCATTTACTTTCAAGAGCTTCTTAGCTGACCTTCATTGAAGGTAGGGAATTGAGAATGAAACATATTAAACTTAAAACAAATTACCAAAGATGTTTAGTACAGTTGAAAGATTTAACTTGGAAATATATGCAGAGAAATTTGTTTCAAAATAGTTTCAAATACTCTTTGAAATGAAATGAACTTGAAATTTGCTGGCATTGTTTTTGCTTAATATTTCTGTATATTGACCTGGATCTTTTGTATTAGGAGAACAAGATTTCTATTTTAGAGATTATATCCAAGTGTCAGAAAGTTTTTACTGTTATTTTTTGTAGGTGGTTTCAGACACCCTCACAGGTTTTCTACCATGCAGCAACTGAACATGGAGGAAAAGATGTATATCCAGGGCAGTGTCTTTGGGAAGGTTGTGAGCCTTTTCAGCGACAGAGGTTTTCTTTTATTACCCACTTACAGGTACACTTTCTTAATACTGTTTGGTCAATACCTCATCTAGTTGCATTAAAGGTCTTGATGCGTATTCTTTTACTTCCTCTTTCTCACAAAGGATAAGCACTGTTCAAAGGATGCCCTGCTTGCAGGATTAAAACAAGATGAACCAGGACAAGCAGGAAGTCAAAAACCTTCTACCAAGTAAGGAACATGTGTTTACTTCCTTTTGTACATACAAAAAGAAAAATTAGGAAACTAAGCAAAACATAGTAACAGTGAAAGGCAACTTAGTACCTTGGGAGACTGGAAACCTGGGTTCTAGTCTAGCTCTCCTATTGACCACCTACGTGACCCTGTTAAAATTGTTTAACTCTCTAGGCATTGCTTTTCATATTGACTGGACCACGTGGTCTGTAAGTACCTTATACCTCCCACATTTGATTCTACATTATAGACACATCAATGGAAATAATGACAGATGATATATGAGAAATGTTTTGTAAACTGGAACTATGTATATAGTTCTTTGTCCTTTGAGAGAGTAATTGAATATGTATTTGGTAAGGACAGTTATCCTTTGAGGGGAAGCCAAGGTGGCATGTAAAGGTCTTGTATAAGAGTATACATGTTGCATTTACTATATGGCTATTCATTTACCTGTTGTTTCATGAACACATACTTTTAATGCATATAGTCAAATTCTGAGTTGTTTGTAGATTCCCTAAGGTCCTTATTAAATATATTACACAACATCTGCTCTCCTGTTTCTAAGTGAGGCCCTTAGTTGTAGATTCTGTAATCTAAATATTTTTAACTTCCAAAATATAAAAATTACTTTGTCACTCTTAAGATATTACAATATACTGGGCATTGTGCCAGACTTGGGGAATTCTCCAGACAAGATATAGCCTATAACTTCACAGAGCTGATATTCTAGAAGAAGTGGAAATATGGGAACACAGAGGCTGCTTACATATTTTATTCTTTCAGTTTCTGTTAATGAACATTTAGACACTAAGGTATAGTATGTGCTATACACTAAGGTATAGTATGAGGTATATGTGACCAAGGTACATTTTGCTGTGCTCAAGTGTCTGGAGATCCAGTGAGAGGTATAAGTAATTCTTACTATGCAGTGTGAAAATGCTAAAATGAAGATACGCGCAAGATGCTGTGAATACTTTCCTAAACCAGTTTAGGGGACCAGCGATGGCTTTTTGATAAAAAGTGCATCTAAACTGTGACCCAAAGAACAAGGAGTAAATTAGCTGAGAATGTCTCATAAGCCATGATCTTGGGTTTGAATTTTATCCTAAAGATAATAGAAAGTCATTTTTCTGCCAAATACCTTTTTCTATAATTTTCACTATATTTAATTTGTATATATTATGTAGCTATTATAAGAATATGTTGGAATATGTTTGGTTTTGCTCAAGTTTGGAGGAAGAGGTGTTTGAAATCAGTTATAATCAATCAGAAATCTTTGTCACTTATACATAAAATCTAGTAACAGTTTAGATATCCTATTCTGTAGACATATAGATATAAACTGATTTATAATTTAAAGATTGCTTTTATGTTTTTATTTAATATTCAGAATTAGTTTACTTTGTAAAAAGTGCCAGAAATATCCTCACTTTACAGATGTGAAACCTGAAGCACAGTGAGGCAAACCGAACTATTCAAAGTCGCACAGCTAATTATAGTGTCAAATGGACAGGGTTTCCTCATATGCAAGTCAGTGATCTTTCCACCACTGCCTCACCAGAATGCAACAGATAATGATGCAATTTTTTCTGCTTGGCCAAGGAAATCTAGATTAGTTTGAATCTAATTTTATATAAAATCTATCTCTGCAGTCCCTCCATTCTACCTCTTTCATAAAGGACAGTAGAACTATACTGAAAGGATGGATTAAAATGATTAAATAATGAAAAATAAGATTATGTAACAAAGTAATAGTGTGAGATATAGTTTTTAGCATAATTTTATATTACCCAATTAGGTTATCTTTTCCTGGATGACCTATACTTCTACCAGTTTTTAGGTAATATTATTTTACTCTTAGGTACTGTTTAGCAAAAATAATTTACAACTCAAATTGTATCCTATTTTCTTCTTTGTTAACATATTCACATTACATTAAAAAATGTGAACTCCACAACTTGGATACTATTTTGTATTTTTTAAATATATTGATTTAACGTTGGTTAATTACATTATATATGTTTCAGGTATACAATTTTATAATGCCATTATCTGTATATTACATTGTGCACTCATCACCCATACCACCCAAAGTCTAGTCTCCTTCCTGTCACCATATATTTGATCCCTTTTACCTTCTTCATCCTCCTACTACCCCTCTTCCCTTCTGGTAACCACCATAATGTTATATGTATCTACCAGTTTATTTTGTTTCTTCCTTTGTTGCTTCTGTTTTATATCCCACTTATGAGTACAGTCTTGTCCTTTTCCATCTGCCTTATGTTGTATTTATTTTGATCGCTTGTTTACCAGCATAGTAACTTTAAAGGTGGTCTATATTGGAACAGCTATTGTGTGCAAGAGTACTTTCACCAAGGCTGAGACAAAGAATAAACATTAATGCTGGAGTTTTTATTCATCCTGTATCCAAAGTTTCAAAGTAGCCACCCTGGGGTTAGCAGGTTGCTCATCATCTATCTACCTGTCTGCAGCATCATGTTAACTGTCTCTTTCTCTCTCTGATCAATTTAGGCAGCCAGCTGTAGGGGGCACAAGCTCAACTCCTAGAGCACAAAAGGCCATTGTGAATCATCCCAGTGCTGCCCTTATGGCTCTCAGGAGAGGATCAAGAAACCTTGTCTTTCGAGATTTTACAGTAAGCAAGCTTTGGGAGCCTTATCTGTATAGATGGGAGCACTGTATGATTTAGATCTTTATTCTTTTCTTTTTCTTTCTTTTTAAGGATGAAAAAGAGGGACCAATAACTAAACACATCCGACTAACAGCTGCCTTAATATTAAAAAATATTGGTAAATATTCAGAATGTGGTCGCAGGTGAGTTTTCTGTTTTCCATAGCCAAAGTCAATTTATATTATTTTAACTTTTACATCTAAGGTAAATAGATTAGATATCTGTATTTTATTCACTTTTTCTCATAAATTTTGTGAGTATGTCCAAAAGGTTATGCCAAGGTCTGGCCATCATGATCTCTTAGAAACCAAAAAGTAGAGAGAAGTTGAAACAACTAAAAAGTGTTTCTAAAGAGAAAACTTGGGAGTTTCTTGGGGAGGGGGAAATGAAATGGTCATTTGAAGTGTCTGGATTTAGAGTCTAATTCATTTTGATGATTGGCCTATTAATGAAGTTATCAAAGTCATAGATACTAATAATATTCACTATAATACACTGAAGTGTTAAAAGTTACTTTCCAATGGGCTTAAGAGATCTGTAGAAACTAGAAACAATAACTCTAATCCTTGAGAGAGAGCAAATATGGCATGTTCTGTTGTTGAAGCTTGATTTTCTAGTATTCCTCCTGAATGTGAGGCCCCTTTGTTGAAAAGTCGTCCTCCGAGGCATCTTGCCTTCCAGATAATGACTTTGTCTTTGAGTCTCTCTCCTCTCACATACTATTATTCATCCCACCTCCTAAATATATCTTGAATCTACCTTAGTTCTCTTTCTCTGCCCCCATATTACATTGCATTAGATCTTTTGTGAAATTTCTTACAGTAACCTTCCAACTGGATTTTCCAAACATAAAAACAGTGGTATCAATTACAAAGATAAAAGGCAATGAATTTGACTATATCAAATTTTAAAACTTCTGTAAAGAGGAATAAAACTCCTAAAATTAAAGTTAAGAAAAAGTATTTGCAATAAGTTACTATGTTTAGTGTATCAAGTGTTCTCACAGATGAATAAGAAAAATTCTTAACATTCAAATTCTTAAAAAGTTTCTTAGAAAAATTTATTAATGTTTTATAACCATATGAGAGCCTGCATCTCCTTGCTTCATTCATAACATGATTTCTTCCTGCCTTTCTCACTGTATTGCCCTCCCCACCCTCTTTTTGCTTCATAGCCTACATTTCAATTTCAGCCAAACTAATGCAGATTCCTACTCATGCTAGACTCTTTCATGTCAAGTTTTGTGCCTTTGTTCCATCACTCATACTATTCTCTTTGCATAGAATGCCCCTCTCCTGGTGTTGCTGGCCTATTGAATATCTGCAAACTCTTCATGATTCAGCTCAGACATTAGCTTCTGTGTGCCACCTTTCATATGCTGTGTTCCCTTTCCCCATCAAATTCATTCTTCTGTTTTTATAATATGTCTGTCTTATAGAACATTTAATATTATTTTGAAATAATAGTTTTTTTATAGCTTTTTCCTCCTACTAACCTAGGTCTCCTACTTTCTCTGATTAATCTTTGTAGCCTGAACACCCAGCATAATGCCCAATACATTATAGATATACTCTAGTTCCTGTTCATCCTCCAGGATATAACTCAGGGGTGACCTCTTCCTTTCTTGACGTCTTCCTTACTACCTTACCCCTACCTAGAGTGAGATAGGTACTCTCTAGTACCCCACACATTGCATGTTACCAGCTTAGATGGTGAGATCTTTAAAAGAAAGGGTTGAATATTTATTTTTGTTTTTGTGTCCTCAGTGCCTAGCATAACGTTGGGACTGTAATAGTGATTCAGTAAGTTTCGATTGATAGATGGAAGGAAAGAAGTCTCACAAATTAATTTTTTCACAGAGTTTTGTCTGGAATTTATGTAGGCAATTGGAATTCTAAAAGTAATTTTATAACTTTTGCTTAGGGCTTTTTTCTCACCTTCAAATTACACGTTCTTAGGCTTACAGTAAAGCCACTTTGGCTGGGTCTAATGCAATTGTTGAGCCAAAAGTTTTCATTATTTTTGTTTTTGTTTTGCTGATTTTGTTATTTTATTTAACTCTAAATTTCCCAAATGTCTTCTGGAATCTTCAAATTCTATGATCTTAGAATAGCAGAAGCAAAAGAATTAAAACAATCCATTAAATATTCATCCCATTCACTCTCCCAGTCCAGGTTGAAATCCCTATATAGAATCTCTATTGAACTTCTCCAGTGATAGGGAGTTTTGCTTCAGTAAAAATACTGGCAGAGAATCTGGCAAAACCCACATATGTGAAGAAGAATGTGTAGGAAATCAGATAGCTGCAAAAGATAATTCTCAGTTGATACTTCTCATCTCTGGTGGAGTAAGTTACAGGGTATGATTTTTTTAGGCTAAAGCAAATTTTATTTGCAATAAGAAAAGTGCAGTCAATAGGAAGATATATGGAAATTTATCTTACAGTAAAACATGCTGAACAATATGAAATGTCAGCATTTTTTATTTGAAATTCAGAATCTAATTGAATAGTGTCAGATGTTTAAATGCAGTTTATATCCATTCTGATTGAACTTGAGCTCTGGAAAATTACAATATTTTTTTCCTCCTTTCGATGTATCTATCTTATGTCAGTGTAATACATAGGTCTTATTTAAAAATCAGATGGTACTTTTCTACACACTAATAATGAACAATCCAAAGAAGAAATTAAGAAAACAGTTCCATTTGGGTAAATCGAAAGAATAAAATATTTAGGAATTATATTAACCAAGGATGTGGAAGACTTGTACACTGAAAACTGTAAGTTATTGCCGAAAAGAATTAAAGAAGACATAAATAAGTGGAAAAACATTCTTTGTTCATGGATTGGAAGACTTAATATAGTTAAGATGTCAGTACTTCTCAAAACAATCTACAGATTAAGCGCAACCCCCTCCAAAATCTCTATAATGTTCTTTGTAGAAATTGAAAAATCCATTCTGAAATCAAAGCTGCAGTAATCAAAAAACAGTGTGGTACTGGCAAAAAGAGAGGCATACCAACCGATTGAACAGAATAGAGAGCCCAGGCATAAGTCCTCATGTATTATATATAGTAAAATGATTTTTAGTAAGGGTGGCAATTCTTCATTCAATAAGGAAAAGACAGTCTTTCAATAAATGGAATTGGGAAAACTGGATAGTCACATGAAAAATAATGAAGTTGAACCCTTACCAAACACCATATATAAAAATTAACTCAAAATGAATCAAAGACCTAAAATTAAAAGTTGAAACTCTAAAGCTTCATGACATTGGATTTGGCAGTGATTTCTTGGGTATGACACCAAAGGCACAGGCAACATAAGAAAAACAAATTGAACTTCATCAGAATTAGAAACTTGTGCATCAGAGGACCCTATCAACAGAATAAAAAGGCAACCCACAAAATGAAAGAAAATAATTGCAAATCACATATCCGATAAAGAGGTTAATATCCAGACTATATAAAGAACTTTTAAAACTTAACAAAATACAAACAAACCAAATCAAAAATGGACAAAGAACTTGAATAGACATTTCTCCAAAGAAGATAAACAAATGGCCAATAAGCACATGAAAAGATGCTCAACATTACTAATCATTAGGAAAATGCTCATCAAAACCACAATGAGATACCACTTTATACCCATTAGGATGGCTGTTATTCACACAGACACATACACAGTATTGGCATGGATGTGGAAAAATTGGAACCCTTGTGCATTGCCAGTGGAAATATAAAATGGTATAGCCACTGTGGAATGGCATGGTGTTCTTCTAAAAATAAAACATAGGATTACCATTTGATCCAGCAATTCTACTTCCATTTTAGGGTGACCTCTGATGAACCGATTTGTTTATTAGAAATCTCCCCGCCCCATCCCCACCCAATGTCAGTCTCTGTAGTGAGACTGTTTCTCCAGAGAAGACTCTGATTTTCTTGCCTTTGGAGGTGGGCAGCTTAGAGGAGAGTCATTGTGAGCTCCTGTGTTCTGGAAACAGAATAGGGGCGGGAGACCAAGAGGATATTATCCGCTGTGTTCAACTATGTTCACTTTCACCCAATCCCATTTTTTTGTCCCTCACGCCCAGACCTCCACTGTGTCTATGTCTCTGTAAATCCTAAGATTTTCTGGTTTAGTTTCTCCAGAAAATAAATTTACTTATTTTGGGAGGGAAAGGAGATAAACTTGTATTCAAACTAATGTTTTCCTAAAAGCTAATTTGTTTTCACTAATGCTACCTACAAATTGTTTCTCATCTGTTAAGTGCCTTAAAGTGACACAATGTTTATGCTTTATTAAACATCAAGAAAAGGAACTTTTGAAATATAAAATTGAAAGAATCTAATTTTATACAACAAAAGAGGCATATTTCATTTTTTATCTAGCGAATGCTTAATTAACTTTTTAAACACTCCCCCCCCCAAAATAAAATATATTAATTTATAAAAAAATGAAATTGGTAACTTAAAATCATCTTGGTGATTTAAATTTACTCTTTCTAGTTTTATACGTGTGACATAAAAATAAAAGAATACTTTTTAATATGTGACCTTATCAGTTTGGAAAATATGATTTTATTAAGTTTTTGAAATTTAGTCTTTTTTCATTAAAATATTGATTATAGGGGGGAAATTTGATTTCACTTTGTAAGTTATTTTTAAATCATGTTTTTTATGACTTCTTTTACAGAAATTTTAGAAATTTCATAGTTCATTTAAGAATTTATTAAGTAAACTTTTGAAGTAAATTATGACTAAAGAAAAGTATAAAACAAGTTTAAAGCCCAATGAATTATCACAGAGTGAACCACCCATATAATCAGCCATCCAAGATAAGAAAATAACACCCGTGCCACAGAGCCCCTGTGAGAACCCACTAGTCTTGACTCCACCCTCCTCTGTGGGACCACTCTCCTGATCTAATACCACAGAT